>NC_136067.1:1254203950-1254211450 GCF_964261635.1 Lissotriton helveticus
AAATTTGTCAAAATTGAAGCTTTGAGTAAGCAAAACTCTGTAAAAATGGCAATTTTGGGCACTGTGAGGGTTTAAAAAGTGGTTATTCAACATGAGGCCCGATCCAAATGACATTTTGAATCATTTTTGGTAGAGTCCAAAAAATCAATTTTATGATGAAAAACGATGACCCCGGACCAGTCGAACGTACAATAATAAAACATAAAAATAAAAAAATAATAAAAAAATAAAAAAATTGAACAAAATAAAAAAAAAAAAAAACATAAATAAATAAATAAATAAAAAAAAATGACATTTTAACATTTAATCTTTTGACTTTAAATTACTGTTGGATGTGAATTATTACTTTTTCAACTAAAATAAGTGTGTTTAAAGTGATTTCTGTGCCTGAAATTGGTCAAAAGTGAAGCTTCTGAGTAATCAAAACTCTGTAAAAATGACAATTTTGGTAACTGTGAGGGATTAAAAAGTGGTTATTCAACATGAGGCCCGATCCAAATGACATTTTTAATCATTTTTGGTAGAGTCCATAAAATCAATTTTATGATGAAAAACGATGACCCTGGACCAGTCGAACGTACAAAAAATTGTCAATATTGATGAAATTTTAACATTTAATCTTTTGACTTTAAATTACTGTTGGATGTGAATTATTACTTTTTCTACTAAAATATGTGTGTTTAAAGTCATTTCTGTGCCTGAAATTTGTCAAAATTGAAGCTTTGAGTAAGCAAAACTCTGTAAAAATGGCAATTTTGGGCACTGTGAGGGTTTAAAAAGTGGTTATTCAACATGAGGCCCGATCCAAATGACATTTTGAATCATTTTTGGTAGAGTCCAAAAAATCAATTTTATGATGAAAAACGATGACCCCGGACCAGTCGAACGTACAATAATAATAAAAATAAAATAAAAAAATTAAAAAAATTGAACAACATTTAAAAAAAATTAAAATATTTAAAAAAAAATTAAACATTTTTAAAAATAAAAATAAAAAAACAAAAAAATAATGACATTTTAACATTTAATCTTTTGACTTTAAATTACTGTTGGATGTGAATTATTACTTTTTCAACTAAAATAAGTGTGTTTAAAGTGATTTCTGTGCCTGAAATTGGTCAAAAGTGAAGCTTCTGAGGAAGCAAAACTCTGTAAAAATGACAATTTTGGTAACTGTGAGGGATTAAAAAGTGGTTATTCAACATGAGGCCCGATCAAAATGACATTTTGAAACATTTTTGGTAGAGTCCATAAAATCAATTTTATGATGAAAAACGATGACCCTGGACCAGTCGAACGTACAAAAAATTGTAAATATTGATGAAATTTTAACATTTAATCTTTTGACTTTAAATTACTGTTGGATGTGAATTATTACTTTTTCAACTAAAATATGTGTGTTTAAAGTCATTTCTGTACCTGAAATTTGTCAAAATTGAAGCTTTGAGTAAGCAAAACTCTGTAAAAATGGCAATTTTGGTCACTGTGAGGGTTTAAAAAGTGGTTATTCAACATGAGGCCCGATCCAAATGACATTTTGAATCATTTTTGGTAGAGTCCAAAAAATCAATTTTATGATGAAAAACGATGACCCCGGACCAGTCGAACGTACAATAATAAAACATAAAAATAAAAAAATAATAAAAAAATTAAAAAATTGAACAAAATAAAAAAAAAATAATAATAAATAAATAAATAAATTAAAAAAAAATGATGACATTTTAACATTTAATCTTTTGACTTTAAATTACTGTTGGATGTGAATTATTACCTTTTCAACTAAAATAAGTGTGTTTAAAGTGATTTCTGTGCCTGAAATTGGTCAAAAGTGAAGCTTCTGAGTAATCAAAACTCTGTAAAAATGACAATTTTGGTAACTGTGAGGGATTAAAAAGTGGTTATTCAACATGAGGCCCGATCCAAATGACATTTTGAATCATTTTTGGTAGAGTCCATAAAATCAATTTTATGATGAAAAACGATGACCCTGGACCAGTCGAACGTACAAAAAATTGTCAATATTGATGAAATTTTAACATTTAATCTTTTGACTTTAAATTACTGTTGGATGTGAATTATTACTTTTTCTACTAAAATATGTGTGTTTAAAGTCATTTCTGTGCCTGAAATTTGTCAAAATTGAAGCTTTGAGTAAGCAAAACTCTGTAAAAATGGCAATTTTGGGCACTGTGAGGGTTTAAAAAGTGGTTATTCAACATGAGGCCCGATCCAAATGACATTTTGAATCATTTTTGGTAGAGTCCAAAAAATCAATTTTATGATGAAAAACGATGACCCCGGACCAGTCGAACGTACAATAATAATAAAAATAAAATAAAAAAATTAAAAAAATTGAACAAAATTTAAAAAAAATTAAAATATTTTTAAAAAAAATTAAACATTTTTAAAAATAAAAAATAAAAAAACAAAAAAAAATGACATTTTAACATTTAATCTTTTGACTTTAAATTACTGTTGGATGTAAATTATTACTTTTTCAACTAAAATATGTGTGTTTAAAGTCATTTCTGTGCCTGAAATTTGTCAAAATTGAAGCTTTGAGTAAGCAAAACTCTGTAAAAATGGCAATTTTGGTCACTGTGAGGGTTTAAAAAGTGGTTATTCAACATGAGGCCCGATCCAAATGACATTTTGAATCATTTTTGGTAGAGTGCAAAAAATCAATTTTATGATGAAAAACGATGACCCCGGAACAGTCGAACGTACAATAATAAAAAATAAAAAAAAAAAAATAATGAAAAAAAAAAAAAATTGAACAAAATAAAAAAAAAAAAAAAAAAAATTAATAAAAAAAAAAAATGATGACATTTTAACATTTAATCTTTTGACTTTAAATTACTGTTGGATGTGAATTATTACTTTTTCAACTAAAATAAGTGTGTTTAAAGTGATTTCTGTGCCTGAAATTGGTCAAAAGTGAAGCTTCTGAGTAATCAAAACTCTGTAAAAATGACAATTTTGGTAACTGTGAGGGATTAAAAAGTGGTTATTCAACATGAGGCCCGATCCAAATGACATTTTGAATCATTTTTGGTAGAGTCCATAAAATCAATTTTATGATGAAAAACGATGACCCTGGACCAGTCGAACGTACAAAAAATTGTCAATATTGATGAAATTTTAACATTTAATCTTTTGACTTTAAATTACTGTTGGATGTGAATTATTACTTTTTCTACTAAAATATGTGTGTTTAAAGTCATTTCTGTGCCTGAAATTTGTCAAAATTGAAGCTTTGAGTAAGCAAAACTCTGTAAAAATGGCATTTTTGGGCACTGTGAGGGTTTAAAAAGTGGTTATTCAACATGAGGCCCGATCCAAATGACATTTTGAATCATTTTTGGTAGAGTCCAAAAAATCAATTTTATGATGAAAAACGATGACCCCGGACCAGTCGAACGTACAATAATAATAAAAATAAAATAAAAAAATTAAAAAAATTGAACAACATTTAAAAAAAATTAAAATATTTAAAAAAAAATTAAACATTTTTAAAAATAAAAATAAAAAAACAAAAAAATAATGACATTTTAACATTTAATCTTTTGACTTTAAATTACTGTTGGATGTGAATTATTACTTTTTCAACTAAAATAAGTGTGTTTAAAGTGATTTCTGTGCCTGAAATTGGTCAAAAGTGAAGCTTCTCAGGAAGCAAAACTCTGTAAAAATGACAATTTTGGTAACTGTGAGGGATTAAAAAGTGGTTATTCAACATGAGGCCCGATCAAAATGACATTTTGAAACATTTTTGGTAGAGTCCATAAAATCAATTTTATGATGAAAAACGATGACCCTGGACCAGTCGAACGTACAAAAAATTGTAAATATTGATGAAATTTTAACATTTAATCTTTTGACTTTAAATTACTGTTGGATGTGAATTATTACTTTTTCAACTAAAATATGTGTGTTTAAAGTCATTTCTGTGCCTGAAATTTGTCAAAATTGAAGCTTTGAGTAAGCAAAACTCTGTAAAAATGGCAATTTTGGTCACTGTGAGGGTTTAAAAAGTGGTTATTCAACATGAGGCCCGATCCAAATGACATTTTGAATCATTTTTGGTAGAGTCCAAAAAATCAATTTTATGATGAAAAACGATGACCCCGGACCAGTCGAACGTACAATAATAATAAAAATAAAATAAAAAAATTAAAAAAATTGAACAAAATTTAAAAAAAAGTAAAATATTTTAAAAAAAAATTAAACATTTTTAAAAATAAAAAATAAAAAAACAAAAAAATAATGAAATTTTAACATTTAATCTTTTGACTTTAAATTACTGTTGGATGTGAATTATTACTTTTTCAACTAAAATAAGTGTGTTTAAAGTGATTTCTGTGCCTGAAATTGGTCAAAAGTGAAGCTTCTGAGTAAGCAAAACTCTGTAAAAATGACAATTTTGGTAACTGTGAGGGATTAAAAAGTGGTTATTCAACATGAGGCCCGATCCAAATGACATTTTGAAACATTTTTGGTAGAGTCCATAAAATCAATTTTATGATGAAAAACGATGACCCTGGACCAGTCGAACGTACAAAAAATTGTCAATATTGATGAAATTTTAACATTTAATCTTTTGACTTTAAATTACTGTTGGATGTGAATTATTACTTTTTCTACTAAAATATGTGTGTTTAAAGTCATTTCTGTGCCTGAAATTTGTCAAAATTGAAGCTTTGAGTAAGCAAAACTCTGTAAAAATGGCAATTTTGGGCACTGTGAGGGTTTAAAAAGTGGTTATTCAACATGAGGCCCGATCCAAATGACATTTTGAATCATTTTTGGTAGAGTCCAAAAAATCAATTTTATGATGAAAAACGATGACCCCGGACCAGTCGAACGTACAATAATAAAACATAAAAATAAAAAAATAATAAAAAAATTAAAAAATTGAACAAAATTAAAAAATAAATAAATAAATAAATAAATAAATAAAAAAAAAATGATGACCTTTTAACATTTAATCTTTTGACTTTAAATTACTGTTGGATGTGAATTATTACTTTTTCAACTAAAATAAGTGTGTTTAAAGTGATTTCTGTGCCTGAAATTGGTCAAAAGTGAAGCTTCTGAGTAATCAAAACTCTGTAAAAATGACAATTTTGGTAACTGTGAGGGATTAAAAAGTGGTTATTCAACATGAGGCCCGATCCAAATGACATTTTGAATCATTTTTGGTAGAGTCCATAAAATCAATTTTATGATGAAAAACGATGACCCTGGACCAGTCGAACGTACAAAAAATTATCAATATTGATGAAATTTTAACATTTAATCTTTTGACTTTAAATTACTGTTGGATGTGAATTATTACTTTTTCTACTAAAATATGTGTGTTTAAAGTCATTTCTGTGCCTGAAATTTGTCAAAATTGAAGCTTTGAGTAAGCAAAACTCTGTAAAAATGGCAATTTTGGGCACTGTGAGGGTTTAAAAAGTGGTTATTCAACATGAGGCCCGATCCAAATGACATTTTGAATCATTTTTGGTAGAGTCCAAAAAATCAATTTTATGATGAAAAACGATGACCCCGGACCAGTCGAACGTACAATAATAATAAAAATAAAATTAAAAAATTAAAAAAATTGAACAAAATTTAAAAAAAAGTAAAATATTTTTTTTAAAAAATTAAACATTTTTAAAAATAAAAAATAAAAAAACAAAAAAATAATGAAATTTTAACATTTAATCTTTTGACTTTAAATTACTGTTGGATGTGAATTATTACTTTTTCAACTAAAATAAGTGTGTTTAAAGTGATTTCTGTGCCTGAAATTGGTCAAAAGTGAAGCTTCTGAGTAAGCAAAACTCTGTAAAAATGACAATTTTGGTAACTGTGAGGGATTAAAAAGTGGTTATTCAACATGAGGCCCGATCCAAATGACATTTTGAAACATTTTTGGTAGAGTCCATAAAATCAATTTTATGATGAAAAACGATGACCCTGGACCAGTCGAACGTACAAAAAATTGTCAATATTGATGAAATTTTAACATTTAATCTTTTGACTTTAAATTACTGTTGGATGTGAATTATTACTTTTTCTACTAAAATATGTGTGTTTAAAGTCATTTCTGTGCCTGAAATTTGTCAAAATTGAAGCTTTGAGTAAGCAAAACTCTGTAAAAATGGCAATTTTGGGCACTGTGAGGGTTTAAAAAGTGGTTATTCAACATGAGGCCCGATCCAAATGACATTTTGAATCATTTTTGGTAGAGTCCAAAAAATCAATTTTATGATGAAAAACGATGACCCCGGACCAGTCGAACGTACAATAATAAAACATAAAAATAAAAAAATAATAAAAAAATAAAAAAATTGAACAAAATTAAAAAAAAAAAAAACATAAATAAATAAATAAATTAAAAAAAATGATGACATTTTAACATTTAATCTTTTGACTTTAAATTACTGTTGGATGTGAATTATTACTTTTTCAACTAAAATAAGTGTGTTTAAAGTGATTTCTGTGCCTGAAATTGGTCAAAAGTGAAGCTTCTGAGTAATCAAAACTCTGTAAAAATGACAATTTTGGTAACTGTGAGGGATTAAAAAGTGGTTATTCAACATGAGGCCCGATCCAAATGACATTTTGAATCATTTTTGGTAGAGTCCATAAAATCAATTTTATGATGAAAAACGATGACCCTGGACCAGTCGAACGTACAAAAAATTGTCAATATTGATGAAATTTTAACATTTAATCTTTTGACTTTAAATTACTGTTGGATGTGAATTATTACTTTTTCTACTAAAATATGTGTGTTTAAAGTCATTTCTGTGCCTGAAATTTGTCAAAATTGAAGCTTTGAGTAAGCAAAACTCTGTAAAAATGGCAATTTTGGGCACTGTGAGGGTTTAAAAAGTGGTTATTCAACATGAGGCCCGATCCAAATGACATTTTGAATCATTTTTGGTAGAGTCCAAAAAATCAATTTTATGATGAAAAACGATGACCCCGGACCAGTCGAACGTACAATAATAATAAAAATAAAATAAAAAAATTAAAAAAATTGAACAACATTTAAAAAAAATTAAAATATTTAAAAAAAAATTAAACATTTTTAAAAATAAAAATAAAAAAACAAAAAAATAATGAAATTTTAACATTTGATCTTTTGACTTTAAATTACTGTTGGATGTGAATTATTACTTTTTCAACTAAAATAAGTGTGTTTAAAGTGATTTCTGTGCCTGAAATTGGTCAAAAGTGAAGCTTCTGAGGAAGCAAAACTCTGTAAAAATGACAATTTTGGTAACTGTGAGGGATTAAAAAGTGGTTATTCAACATGAGGCCCGATCAAAATGACATTTTGAAACATTTTTGGTAGAGTCCATAAAATCAATTTTATGATGAAAAACGATGACCCTGGACCAGTCGAACGTACAAAAAATTGTAAATATTGATGAAATTTTAACATTTAATCTTTTGACTTTAAATTACTGTTGGATGTGAATTATTACTTTTTCAACTAAA
>NC_136067.1:1254223950-1254233950 GCF_964261635.1 Lissotriton helveticus
ACTAAAATAAGTGTGTTTAAAGTGATTTCTGTGCCTGAAATTGGTCAAAAGTGAAGCTTCTGAGGAAGCAAAACTCTGTAAAAATGACAATTTTGGTAACTGTGAGGGATTAAAAAGTGGTTATTCAACATGAGGCCCGATCAAAATGACATTTTGAAACATTTTTGGTAGAGTCCATAAAATCAATTTTATGATGAAAAACGATGACCCTGGACCAGTCGAACGTACAAAAAATTGTAAATATTGATGAAATTTTAACATTTAATCTTTTGACTTTAAATTACTGTTGGATGTGAATTATTACTTTTTCAACTAAAATATGTGTGTTTAAAGTCATTTCTGTGCCTGAAATTTGTCAAAATTGAAGCTTTGAGTAAGCAAAACTCTGTAAAAATGGCAATTTTGGTCACTGTGAGGGTTTAAAAAGTGGTTATTCAACATGAGGCCCGATCCAAATGACATTTTGAATCATTTTTGGTAGAGTCCAAAAAATCAATTTTATGATGAAAAACGATGACCCCGGACCAGTCGAACGTACAATAATAAAACATAAAAATAAAAAAATAATTAAAAAATTAAAAAATTGAACAAAATAAAAAAAAAAAAAAAATAAATAAATAAATAAATAAAAAAAAATGATGACATTTTAACATTTAATCTTTTGACTTTAAATTACTGTTGGATGTGAATTATTACTTTTTCAACTAAAATAAGTGTGTTTAAAGTGATTTCTGTGCCTGAAATTGGTCAAAAGTGAAGCTTCTGAGTAAGCAAAACTCTGTAAAAATGACAATTTTGGTAACTTTGAGGGATTAAAAAGTGGTTATTCAACATGAGGCCCGATCCAAATGACATTTTGAATCATTTTTGGTAGAGTCCATAAAATCAATTTTATGATGAAAAACGATGACCCTGGACCAGTCGAACGTACAAAAAATTGTCAATATTGATGAAATTTTAACATTTAATCTTTTGACTTTAAATTACTGTTGGATGTGAATTATTACTTTTTCTACTAAAATATGTGTGTTTAAAGTCATTTCTGTGCCTGAAATTTGTCAAAATTGAAGCTTTGAGTAAGCAAAACTCTGTAAAAATGGCAATTTTGGGCACTGTGAGGGTTTAAAAAGTGGTTATTCAACATGAGGCCCGATCCAAATGACATTTTGAATCATTTTTGGTAGAGTCCAAAAAATCAATTTTATGATGAAAAACGATGACCCCGGACCAGTCGAACGTACAATAATAATAAAAATAAAATAAAAAAATTAAAAAAATTGAACAACATTTAAAAAAAATTAAAATATTTAAAAAAAAATTAAACATTTTTAAAAATAAAAATAAAAAAACAAAAAAATAATGAAATTTTAACATTTAATCTTTTGACTTTAAATTACTGTTGGATGTGAATTATTACTTTTTCAACTAAAATAAGTGTGTTTAAAGTGATTTCTGTGCCTGAAATTGGTCAAAAGTGAAGCTTCTGAGGAAGCAAAATTCTGTAAAAATGACAATTTTGGTAACTGTGAGGGATTAAAAAGTGGTTATTCAACATGAGGCCCGATCAAAATGACATTTTGAAACATTTTTGGTAGAGTCCATAAAATCAATTTTATGATGAAAAACGACCCTGGACCAGTCGAACGTACAAAAAATTGTAAATATTGATGAAATTTTAACATTTAATCTTTTGACTTTAAATTACTGTTGGATGTGAATTATTACTTTTTCAACTAAAATATGTGTGTTTAAAGTCATTTCTGTGCCTGAAATTTGTCAAAATTGAAGCTTTGAGTAAGCAAAACTCTGTAAAAATGGCAATTTTGGTCACTGTGAGGGTTTAAAAAGTGGTTATTCAACATGAGGCCCGATCCAAATGACATTTTGAATCATTTTTGGTAGAGTCCAAAAAATCAATTTTATGATGAAAAACGATGACCCCGGACCAGTCGAACGTACAATAATAAAACATAAAAATAAAAAAATCATTAAAAAATTAAAAAATTGAACAAAAAAAAAAAAAAAAAAAAATAAATAAATAAATAAATTAAAAAAAAATGATGACATTTTAACATTTAATCTTTTGACTTTAAATTACTGTTGGATGTGAATTATTACTTTTTCAACTAAAATAAGTGTGTTTAAAGTGATTTCTGTGCCTGAAATTGGTCAAAAGTGAAGCTTCTGAGTAATCAAAACTCTGTAAAAATGACAATTTTGGTAACTGTGAGGGATTAAAAAGTGGTTATTCAACATGAGGCCCGATCCAAATGACATTTTGAATCATTTTTGGTAGAGTCCATAAAATCAATTTTATGATGAAAAACGATGACCCTGGACCAGTCGAACGTACAAAAAATTGTCAATATTGATGAAATTTTAACATTTAATCTTTTGACTTTAAATTACTGTTGGATGTGAATTATTACTTTTTCTACTAAAATATGTGTGTTTAAAGTCATTTCTGTGCCTGAAATTTGTCAAAATTGAAGCTTTGAGTAAGCAAAACTCTGTAAAAATGGCAATTTTGGGCACTGTGAGGGTTTAAAAAGTGGTTATTCAACATGAGGCCCGATCCAAATGACATTTTGAATCATTTTTGGTAGAGTCCAAAAAATCAATTTTATGATGAAAAACGATGACCCCGGACCAGTCGAACGTACAATAATAATAAAAATAAAATAAAAAAATTGAACAACATTTAAAAAAAATTAAAATATTTAAAAAAAAAATTAAACAGTTTTAAAAATAAAAATAAAAAAACAAAAAAATAATGACATTTTAACATTTAATCTTTTGACTTTAAATTACTGTTGGATGTGAATTATTACTTTTTCAACTAAAATAAGTGTGTTTAAAGTGATTTCTGTGCCTGAAATTGGTCAAAAGTGAAGCTTCTGAGTAAGCAAAACTCTGTAAAAATGACAATTTTGGTAACTGTGAGGGATTAAAAAGTGGTTATTCAACATGAGGCCCGATCCAAATGACATTTTGAATCATTTTTGGTAGAGTTCATAAAATCAATTTTATGATGAAAAACGAGGACCCCGGACCAGTCGAACGTACAAAAAATTGTCAATATTGATGAAATTTTAACATTTAATCTTTTGACTTTAAATTACTGTTGGATGTGAATTATTACTTTTTCAACTAAAATATGTGTGTTTAAAGTCATTTCTGTGCCTGAAATTTGTCAAAATTGAAGCTTTGAGTAAGCAAAACTCTGTAAAAATGGCAATTTTGGTCACTGTGAGGGTTTAAAAAGTGGTTATTCAACATGAGGCCCGATCCAAATGACATTTTGAATCATTTTTGGTAGAGTGCAAAAAATCAATTTTATGATGAAAAACGATGACCCCGGACCAGTCGAACGTACAATAATAAAAAATAAAAATAAAAAAATAATAAAAAAATAAAAAAATTGAACAAAATTAAAAAAAAAAAAAAAAAAAAATTATAAAAAAAAAAAATGATGACATTTTAACATTTAATCTTTTGACTTTAAATTACTGTTGGATGTGAATTATTACCTTTTCAACTAAAAATAAGTGTGTTTAAAGTGATTTCTGTGCCTGAAATTGGTCAAAAGTGAAGCTTCTGAGTAATCAAAACTCTGTAAAAATGACAATTTTGGTAACTGTGAGGGATTAAAAAGTGGTTATTCAACATGAGGCCCGATCCAAATGACATTTTGAATCATTTTTGGTAGAGTCCATAAAATCAATTTTATGATGAAAAACGATGACCCTGGACCAGTCGAACGTACAAAAAATTGTCAATATTGATGAAATTTTAACATTTAATCTTTTGACTTTAAATTACTGTTGGATGTGAATTATTACTTTTTCTACTAAAATATGTGTGTTTAAAGTCATTTCTGTGCCTGAAATTTGTCAAAATTGAAGCTTTGAGTAAGCAAAACTCTGTAAAAATGGCAATTTTGGTCACTGTGAGGGTTTAAAAAGTGGTTATTCAACATGAGGCCCGATCCAAATGACATTTTGAATCATTTTTGGTAGAGTCCAAAAAATCAATTTTATGATGAAAAACGATGACCCCGGACCAGTCGAACGTACAATAATAAAACATAAAAATAAATAAATAATAAAAAAATTAAAAAATTGAACAAAATAAAAATAAATAAATAAATAAATAAATAAATAAATAAAAAAAAAATGATGACATTTTAACATTTAATCTTTTGACTTTAAATTACTGTTGGATGTGAATTATTACTTTTTCAACTAAAATAAGTGTGTTTAAAGTGATTTCTGTGCCTGAAATTGGTCAAAAGTGAAGCTTCTGAGTAATCAAAACTCTGTAAAAATGACAATTTTGGTAACTGTGAGGGATTAAAAAGTGGTTATTCAACATGAGGCCCGATCCAAATGACATTTTGAATCATTTTTGGTAGAGTCCATAAAATCAATTTTATGATGAAAAACGATGACCCTGGACCAGTCGAACGTACAAAAAATTGTCAATATTGATGAAATTTTAACATTTAATCTTTTGACTTTAAATTACTGTTGGATGTGAATTATTACGTTTTCTACTAAAATATGTGTGTTTAAAGTCATTTCTGTGCCTGAAATTTGTCAAAATTGAAGCTTTGAGTAAGCAAAACTCTGTAAAAATGGCAATTTTGGGCATTGTGAGGGTTTAAAAAGTGGTTATTCAACATGAGGCCCGATCCAAATGACATTTTGAATCATTTTTGGTAGAGTCCAAAAAATCAATTTTATGATGAAAAACGATGACCCCGGACCAGTCGAACGTACAATAATAATAAAAATAAAATAAAAAAATTAAAAAAATTGAACAACATTTAAAAAAAATTAAAATATTTAAAAAAAAAATTAAACATTTTTAAAAATAAAAATAAAAAAACAAAAAAATAATAACATTTTAACATTTAATCTTTTGACTTTAAATTACTGTTGGATGTGAATTATTACTTTTTCAACTAAAATAAGTGTGTTTAAAGTGATTTCTGTGCCTGAAATTGGTCAAAAGTGAAGCTTCTGAGTAAGCAAAACTCTGTAAAAATGACAATTTTGGTAACTGTGAGGGATTAAAAAGTGGTTATTCAACATGAGGCCCGATCCAAATGACATTTTGAAAAATTTTTGGTAGAGTCCATAAAATCAATTTTATGATGAAAAACGATGACCCTGGACCAGTCGAACGTACAAAAAATTGACAATATTGATGAAATTTTAACATTTAATCTTTTGACTTTAAATTACTGTTGGATGTGAATTATTACTATTTCTACTAAAATATGTGTGTTTAAAGTCATTTCTGTGCCTGAAATTTGTCAAAATTGAAGCTTTGAGTAAGCAAAACTCTGTAAAAATGGCAATTTTGGGCACTGTGAGGGTTTAAAAAGTGGTTATTCAACATGAGGCCCGATCCAAATGACATTTTGAATCATTTTTGGTAGAGTCCAAAAAATCAATTTTATGATGAAAAACGATGACCCCGGACCAGTCGAACGTACAATAATAATAAAAATAAAATAAAAAAATTAAAAAAATTGAACAAAATTTAAAAAAAATTAAAATATTTTTAAAAAAATTAAACATTTTTAAAAATAAAAAATAAAAAAACAAAAAAATAATGAAATTTTAACATTTAATCTTTTGACTTTTAAATGACTGTTGGATGTGAATTATTACTTTTTCAACTAAAAAAAGTGGAAAGAAAAAAAAATTTGAAAAATAAAAAAAACTTAAATAAAATTAAAAAATACAAAATTAAAAAAAATTGAACAAAATTTAAAAAACAATAAAACAATTAAAAAAAAATAAAAAAATGGATGAAATTTTAACATTTAATCTTTTGTCTTTAAATTAATGTTGGATGTGAATTACTACTTTTTCAACTAAAATAAATGTGTTTAAAGTGATTTCTGTGCCTGAAATTGGTCAAAAGTGAAGCTTCTGAGTAAGCAAAACTCTGTAAAAATGACAATTTTGGTAACTGTGAGGGTTTAAAAAGTGGTTATTCACATGAGGCCCGATCCGAATGACATTTTGAATCATTTTTGGTAGAGTCCATAAAATCAATTTTATGATGAAAAACGATGACCCCGGACCAGTCGAACGTACAAAATTTTTTAAATATTGATGAAATTTTAACATTTAATCTTTTGACATTAAATTACTGTTGGATGTGAATTATTACTTTTTCAACTAAAATATGTGTTTAAAGTCATTTCTGTGCCTGAAATTTGTCAAAATTGAAGCTTTGAGTAAGCAAAACTCTGTAAAAATGGCAATTTTGGGCACTGTGAGGGTTTAAAAAGTGGTTATTCAACATGAGGCCCGATCCAAATGACATTTTGAATCATTTTTGGTAGAGTCCAAAAAATCAATTTTATGATGAAAAACGATGACCCCGGACCAGTCGAACGTACAATAATAAAACATAAAAATAAAAAAATAATAAAAAAATAAAAAAATTGAACAAAATAAAAAAAAAAAAAAACATGAATAAATAAATAAATAAAAAAAAATGATGACATTTTAACATTTAATTTTTTGACTTTAAATTACTGTTGGATGTGAATTATTACTTTTTCAACTAAAATAAGTGTGTTTAAAGTGATTTCTGTGCCTGAAATTGGTCAAAAGTGAAGCTTCTGAGTAATCAAAACTCTGTAAAAATGACAATTTTGGTAACTGTGAGGGATTAAAAAGTGGTTATTCAACATGAGGCCCGATCCAAATGACATTTTGAATCATTTTTGGTAGAGTCCATAAAATCAATTTTATGATGAAAAACGATGACCCTGGACCAGTCGAACGTACAAAAAATTGTCAATATTGATGACATTTTAACATTTAATCTTTTGACTTTAAATTACTGTTGGATGTGAATTATTACTTTTTCTACTAAAATATGTGTGTTTAAAGTCATTTCTGTGCCTGAAATTTGTCAAAATTGAAGCTTTGAGTAAGCAAAACTCTGTAAAAATGGCAATTTTGGGCACTGTGAGGGTTTAAAAAGTGGTTATTCAACATGAGGCCCGATCCAAATGACATTTTGAATCATTTTTGGTAGAGTCCAAAAAATCAATTTTATGATGAAAAACGATGACCCCGGACCAGTCGAACGTACAATAATAATAAAAATAAAATAAAAAAATTAAAAAAATTGAACAACATTTAAAAAAAATTAAAATATTTAAAAAAAAATTAAACATTTTTAAAAATAAAAATAAAAAAACAAAAAAATAATGAAATTTTAACATTTAATCTTTTGACTTTAAATTACTGTTGGATGTGAATTATTACTTTTTCAACTAAAATAAGTGTGTTTAAAGTGATTTCTGTGCCTGAAATTGGTCAAAAGTGAAGCTTCTGAGGAAGCAAAATTCTGTAAAAATGACAATTTTGGTAACTGTGAGGGATTAAAAAGTGGTTATTCAACATGAGGCCCGATCAAAATGACATTTTGAAACATTTTTGGTAGAGTCCATAAAATCAATTTTATGATGAAAAACGATGACCCCGGACCAGTCGAACGTACAAAATTTTTTAAATATTGATGAAATTTTAACATTTAATCTTTTGACATTAAATTACTGTTGGATGTGAATTATTACTTTTTCAACTAAAATATGTGTTTAAAGTCATTTCTGTGCCTGAAATTTGTCAAAATTGAAGCTTTGAGTAAGCAAAACTCTGTAAAAATGGCAATTTTGGGCACTGTGAGGGTTTAAAAAGTGGTTATTCAACATGAGGCCCGATCCAAATGACATTTTGAATCATTTTTGGTAGAGTCCAAAAAATCAATTTTATGATGAAAAACGATGACCCCCGACCAGTCGAACGTACAATAATAAAACATAAAAATAAAAAAATAATAAAAAAATAAAAAAATTGAACAAAAAAAAAAAAAAAAAAAAAACATGAATAAATAAATAAATAAAAAAAATGATGACATTTTAACATTTAATTTTTTGACTTTAAATTACTGTTGGATGTGAATTATTACTTTTTCAACTAAAATAAGTGTGTTTAAAGTGATTTCTGTGCCTGAAATTGGTCAAAAGTGAAGCTTCTGAGTAATCAAAACTCTGTAAAAATGACAATTTTGGTAACTGTGAGGGATTAAAAAGTGGTTATTCAACATGAGGCCCGATCCAAATGACATTTTGAATCATTTTTGGTAGAGTCCATAAAATCAATTTTATGATGAAAAACGATGACCCTGGACCAGTCGAACGTACAAAAAATTGTCAATATTGATGACATTTTAACATTTAATCTTTTGACTTTAAATTACTGTTGGATGTGAATTATTACTTTTTCTTCTAAAATATGTGTGTTTAAAGTCATTTCTGTGCCTGAAATTTGTCAAAATTGAAGCTTTGAGTAAGCAAAACTCTGTAAAAATGGCAATTTTGGGCACTGTGAGGGTTTAAAAAGTGGTTATTCAACATGAGGCCCGATCCAAATGACATTTTGAATCATTTTTGGTAGAGTCCAAAAAATCAATTTTATGATGAAAAACGATGACCCCGGACCAGTCGAACGTACAATAATAATAAAAATAAAATAAAAAAATTAAAAAAATTGAACAACATTTAAAAAAAATTAAAATATTTAAAAAAAAATTAAACATTTTTAAAAATAAAAATAAAAAAACAAAAAAATAATGAAATTTTAACATTTAATCTTTTGACTTTAAATTACTGTTGGATGTGAATTATTACTTTTTCAACTAAAATAAGTGTGTTTAAAGTGATTTCTGTGCCTGAAATTGGTCAAAAGTGAAGCTTCTGAGGAAGCAAAATTCTGTAAAAATGACAATTTTGGTAACTGTGAGGAATTAAAAAGTGGTGATTCAACATGAGGCCCGATCAAAATGACATTTTGAAACATTTTTGGTAGAGTCCATAAAATCAATTTTATGATGAAAAACGATGACCCTGGACCAGTCGAACGTACAAAAAATTGTAAATATTGATGAAATTTTAACATTTAATCTTTTGACTTTAAATTACTGTTGGATGTGAATTATTACTTTTTCAACTAAAATATGTGTGTTTAAAGTCATTTCTGTGCCTGAAATTTGTCAAAATTGAAGCTTTGAGTAAGCAAAACTCTGTAAAAATGGCAATTTTGGTCACTGTGAGGGTTTAAAAAGTGGTTATTCAACATGAGGCCCGATCCAAATGACATTTTGAATCATTTTTGGTAGAGTCCAAAAAATCAATTTTATGATGAAAAACGATGACCCGGACCAGTCGAACGTACAATAATAATAAAAATAAAATAAAAAAATTAAAAAAATTGAACAAAATTTAAAAAAATAAAACATTTAAAAAAAATAAAAAAAATGATGAAATTTTAACATTTAATCTTTTGACTTTTAAATGACTGTTGGATGTGAATTATTACTTTTTCAACTAAAAAAAGTGGAAAGAAAAAAAAATTAGAAAAATAAAAAAAACAAAGAATAAAATTAAAAAATAAAAAATTAAAAAAAATTGAACAAAATTTAAAAAACAATAAAACAATTAAAAAAATAAAAAAATTGATGAAATTTTAACATTTAATCTTTTGTCTTTAAATTAATGTTGGATGTGAATTACTACTTTTTCAACTAAAATAAATGTGTTTAAAGTGATTTCTGTGCCTGAAATTGGTCAAAAGTGAAGCTTCTGAGTAAGCAAAACTCTGTAAAAATGACAATTTTGGTAACTGTGAGGGTTTAAAAAGTGGTTATTCACATGAGGCCCGATCCAAATGACATTTTGAATCATTTTTGGTAGAGTCCATAAAATCAATTTTATGATGAAAAACGATGACCCCGGAGCAGTCGAACGTACAAAAAATTGTCAATATTGATGAAATTTTAACATTTAATCTTTTGACTTTAAATTACTGTTGGATGTGAATTATTACTTTTTCAACTAAAATATGTGTGTTTAAAGTCATTTCTGTGCCTGAAATTTGTCAAAATTGAAGCTTTGAGTAAGCAAAAC
>NC_136067.1:1254238950-1254383950 GCF_964261635.1 Lissotriton helveticus
CGTACAAAATTTTTTAAATATTGATGAAATTTTAACATTTAATCTTTTGACATTAAATTACTGTTGGATGTGAATTATTACTTTTTCAACTAAAATATGTGTTTAAAGTCATTTCTGTGCCTGAAATTTGTCAAAATTGAAGCTTTGAGTAAGCAAAACTCTGTAAAAATGGCAATTTTGGGCACTGTGAGGGTTTAAAAAGTGGTTATTCAACATGAGGCCCGATCCAAATGACATTTTGAATCATTTTTGGTAGAGTCCAAAAAATCTATTTTATGATGAAAAACAATGACCCCGGACCAGTCGAACGTACAATAATAAAAAATAAAAATAAAAAAATAATAAAAAAATTAAAAAATTGAACAAAATTAAAACAAATAAATAAATAAATAAATAAATTAAAAAAAAAATGATGACATTTTAACATTTATTCTTTTGACTTTAAATTACTGTTGGATGTGAATTATTACTTTTTCAACTAAAATAAGTGTGTTTAAAGTGATTTCTGTGCCTGAAATTGGTCAAAAGTGAAGCTTCTGAGTAAGCAAAACTCTGTAAAAATGACAATTTTGGTAACTGTGAGGGATTAAAAAGTGGTTATTCAACATGAGGCCCGATCCAAATGACATTTTGAATCATTTTTGGTAGAGTTCATAAAATCAATTTTATGATGAAAAACGAGGACCCCGGACCAGTCGAACGTACAAAAAATTGTCAATATTGATGAAATTTTAACATTTAATCTTTTGACTTTAAATTACTGTTGGATGTGAATTATTACTTTTTCAACTAAAATATGTGTGTTTAAAGTCATTTCTGTGCCTGAAATTTGTCAAAATTGAAGCTTTGAGTAAGCAAAACTCTGTAAAAATGGCAATTTTGGGCACTGTGAGGGTTTAAAAAGTGGTTATTCAACATGAGGCCCGATCCAAATGACATTTTGAATCATTTTTGGTAGAGTCCAAAAAATCAATTTTATGATGAAAAACGATGACCCCGGACCAGTCGAACGTACAATAATAATAAAAATAAAATAAAAAAATTAAAAAAATTGAACAACATTTAAAAAAAATTAAAATATTTAAAAAAAAATTAAACATTTTTAAAAATAAAAATAAAAAAACAAAAAAATAATGAAATTTTAACATTTAATCTTTTGACTTTAAATTACTGTTGGATGTGAATTATTACTTTTTCAACTAAAATAAGTGTGTTTAAAGTGATTTCTGTGCCTGAAATTGGTCAAAAGTGAAGCTTCTGAGGAAGCAAAATTCTGTAAAAATGACAATTTTGGTAACTGTGAGGGATTAAAAAGTGGTTATTCAACATGAGGCCCGATCAAAATGACATTTTGAAACATTTTTGGTAGAGTCCATAAAATCAATTTTATGATGAAAAACGATGACCCCGGACCAGTCGAACGTACAAAATTTTTTAAATATTGATGAAATTTTAACATTTAATCTTTTGACATTAAATTACTGTTGGATGTGAATTATTACTTTTTCAACTAAAATATGTGTTTAAAGTCATTTCTGTGCCTGAAATTTGTCAAAATTGAAGCTTTGAGTAAGCAAAACTCTGTAAAAATGGCAATTTTGGGCACTGTGAGGGTTTAAAAAGTGGTTATTCAACATGAGGCCCGATCCAAATGACATTTTGAATCATTTTTGGTAGAGTCCAAAAAATCAATTTTATGATGAAAAACGATGACCCCCGACCAGTCGAACGTACAATAATAAAACATAAAAATAAAAAAATAATAAAAAAATAAAAAAATTGAACAAAATAAAAAAAAAAAAAAAAACATGAATAAATAAATAAATAAAAAAAAATGATGACATTTTAACATTTAATTTTTTGACTTTAAATTACTGTTGGATGTGAATTATTACTTTTTCAACTAAAATAAGTGTGTTTAAAGTGATTTCTGTGCCTGAAATTGGTCAAAAGTGAAGCTTCTGAGTAATCAAAACTCTGTAAAAATGACAATTTTGGTAACTGTGAGGGATTAAAAAGTGGTTATTCAACATGAGGCCCGATCCAAATGACATTTTGAATCATTTTTGGTAGAGTCCATAAAATCAATTTTATGATGAAAAACGATGACCCTGGACCAGTCGAACGTACAAAAAATTGTCAATATTGATGACATTTTAACATTTAATCTTTTGACTTTAAATTACTGTTGGATGTGAATTATTACTTTTTCTACTAAAATATGTGTGTTTAAAGTCATTTCTGTGCCTGAAATTTGTCAAAATTGAAGCTTTGAGTAAGCAAAACTCTTTAAAAATGGCAATTTTGGGCACTGTGAGGGTTTAAAAAGTGGTTATTCAACATGAGGCCCGATCCAAATGACATTTTGAATAATTTTTGGTAGAGTCCAAAAAATCAATTTTATGATGAAAAACGATGACCCCGGACCAGTCGAACGTACAATAATAATAAAAATAAAATAAAAAAATTAAAAAAATTGAACAACATTTAAAAAAAATTAAAATATTTTAAAAAAAATTAAACATTTTTAAAAATAAAAATAAAAAAACAAAAAAATAATGAAATTTTAACATTTAATCTTTTGACTTTAAATTACTGTTGGATGTGAATTATTACTTTTTCAACTAAAATAAGTGTGTTTAAAGTGATTTCTGTGCCTGAAATTGGTCAAAAGTGAAGCTTCTGAGGAAGCAAAATTCTGTAAAAATGACAATTTTGGTAACTGTGAGGGATTAAAAAGTGGTGATTCAACATTAGGCCCGATCAAAATGACATTTTGAAACATTTTTGGTAGAGTCCATAAAATCAATTTTATGATGAAAAACGATGACCCTGGACCAGTCGAACGTACAAAAAATTGTAAATATTGATGAAATTTTAACATTTAATCTTTTGACTTTAAATTACTGTTGGATGTGAATTATTACTTTTTCAACTAAAATATGTGTGTTTAAAGTCATTTCTGTGCCTGAAATTTGTCAAAATTGAAGCTTTGAGTAAGCAAAACTCTGTAAAAATGGCAATTTTGGTCACTGTGAGGGTTTAAAAAGTGGTTATTCAACATGAGGCCCGATCCAAATGACATTTTGAATCATTTTTGGTAGAGTCCAAAAAATCAATTTTATGATGAAAAACGATGACCCCGGACCAGTCGAACGTACAATAATAAAACATAAAAATAAAAAAATAATAAAAAAATTAAAAAATTGAACAAAAAAAAAAAAAAAAATAATAAATAAATAAATAAATAAAAAAAAAATGATGACATTTTAACATTTAATCTTTTGACTTTAAATTACTGTTGGATGTGAATTATTACTTTTTCAACTAAAATAAGTGTGTTTAAAGTGATTTCTGTGCCTGAAATTGGTCAAAGTGAAGCTTCTGAGTAAGCAAAACTCTGTAAAAATGAAAATTTTGGTAACTGTGAGGGATTAAAAAGTGGTTATTCAACATGAGGCCCGATCAAAATGACATTTTGAAACATTTTTGGTAGAGTCCATAAAATCAATTTTATGATGAAAAACGATGACCCTGGACCAGTCGAACGTACAAAAAATTGTCAATATTGATGAAATTTTAACATTTAATCTTTTGACTTTAAATTACTGTTGGATGTGAATTATTACTTTTTCAACTAAAATATGTGTGTTTAAAGTCATTTCTGTGCCTGAAATTTGTCAAAATTGAAGCTTTGAGTAAGCAAAACTCTGTAAAAATGGCAATTTTGGTCACTGTGAGGGTTTAAAAAGTGGTTATTCAACATGAGGCCCGATCCAAATGACATTTTGAATCATTTTTGGTAGAGTCCAAAAAATCAATTTTATGATGAAAAACGATGACCCCGGACCAGTCGAACGTACAATAATAAAACATAAAAATAAAGAAATAATAAAAAAATAAAAAAATTGAACAAAATTTAAAAAAATAAATAAATAAATAAATAAAAAAAAAAAATGATGACATTTTAACATTTAATCTTTTGACTTTAAATTACTGTTGGATGTGAATTATTACTTTTTCAACTAAAATAAGTGTGTTTAAAGTGATTTCTGTGCCTGAAATTGGTCAAAAGTGAAGCTTCTGAGTAATCAAAACTCTGTAAAAATGACAATTTTGGTAACTGTGAGGGATTAAAAAGTGGTTATTCAACATGAGGCCCGATCCAAATGACATTTTGAATCATTTTTGGTAGAGTCCATAAAATCAATTTTATGATGAAAAACGATGACCCTGGACCAGTCGAACGTACAAAAAATTGTCAATATTGATGAAATTTTAACATTTAATCTTTTGACTTTAAATTACTGTTGGATGTGAATTATTACTTTTTCGTAAATAAACCTCCCCAGTGCTGCGCTGTCCATTATCCAGTGCTGAACTGGACGTCCAGCGGTCGCACGCAGCACTGGGGAGGTAGTGCCCGTGACGACCGTTGGCCGACGGCAGCACTTAAGGTGTTAATCTTTTGACTTTAAATTACTGTTGGATGTGAATTATTACTTTTTCAACTAAAATAAGTGTGTTTAAAGTGATTTCTGTGCCTGAAATTGGTCAAAAGTGAAGCTTCTGAGTAAGCAAAACTCTGTAAAAATGACAATTTTGGTAACTGTGAGGGATTAAAAAGTGGTTATTCAACATGAGGCCCGATCCAAATGACATTTTGAATCATTTTTGGTAGAGTTCATAAAATCAATTTTATGATGAAAAACGAGGACCCCGGACCAGTCGAACGTACAAAAAATTGTCAATATTGATGAAATTTTAACATTTAATCTTTTGACTTTAAATTACTGTTGGATGTGAATTATTACTTTTTCAACTAAAATATGTGTGTTTAAAGTCATTTCTGTGCCTGAAATTTGTCAAAATTGAAGCTTTGAGTAAGCAAAACTCTGTAAAAATGGCAATTTTGGTCACTGTGAGGGTTTAAAAAGTGGTTATTCAACATGAGGCCCGATCCAAATGACATTTTGAATCATTTTTGGTAGAGTGCAAAAAATCAATGTTATGATGAAAAACGATGACCCCGGACCAGTCGAACGTACAATAATAATAAAAATAAAATAAAAAAATTAAAAAAATTGAACAAAATTTAAAAAAAATTAAAATATTTAAAAAAAAATTAAACATTTTTAAAAATAAAAAATAAAAAAACAAAAAAAGAATGAAATTTTAACATTTAATCTTTTGACTTTTAAATGACTGTTGGATGTGAATTATTACTTTTTCAACTAAAAAAAGTGGAAAGAAAAAAAAATTTGAAAAATAAAAAAAACTTAAAGAATAAAATTAAAAAATACAAAATTAAAAAAAAATTGAACAAAATTTAAAAAACAATAAAACAATTAAAAAAAAATAAAAAAAGGATGACATTTTAACATTTAATCTTTTGTCTTTAAATTAATGTTGGATGTGAATTACTACTTTTTCAACTAAAATAAATGTGTTTAAAGTGATTTCTGTGCCTGAAATTGGTCAAAAGTGAAGCTTCTGAGTAAGCAAAACTCTGTAAAAATGACAATTTTGGTAACTGTGAGGGATTAAAAAGTGGTTATTCACATGAGGCCCAATCCGAATGACATTTTGAATCATTTTTGGTAGAGTCCATAAAATCAATTTTATGATGAAAAACGATGACCCTGGACCAGTCGAACGTACAAAAAATTGTCAATATTGATGAAATTTTAACATTTAATCTTTTGACTTTAAATTACTGTTGGATGTGAATTATTACTTTTTCTACTAAAATATGTGTGTTTAAAGTCATTTCTGTGCCTGAAATTTGTCAAAATTGAAGCTTTGAGTAAGCAAAACTCTGTAAAAATGGCAATTTTGGGCACTGTGAGGGTTTAAAAAGTGGTTATTCAACATGAGGCCCGATCCAAATGACATTTTGAATCATTTTTGGTAGAGTCCAAAAAATCAATTTTATGATGAAAAACGATGACCCCGGACCAGTCGAACGTACAATAATAATAAAAATAAAATAAAAAAATTAAAAAAATTGAACAAAATTTTAAAAAAATTAAAATATTTAAAAAAAAATGAAACATTTTTAAAAATAAAAAATAAAAAAACAAAAAAATAATGAAATTTTAACATTTAATCTTTTGACTTTTAAATGACTGTTGGATGTGAATTATTACTTTTTCAACTAAAAAAAGTGGAAAGAAAAAAAAATTTGAAAAATAAAAAAAACTTAAAGAATAAAATTAAAAAATACAAAATTAAAACAAATTGAACAAAATTTAAAAAACAATAAAACAATTAAAAAAAAATAAAAAAAGGATGACATTTTAATATTAAGGGGGTCATTAGGATCGCGGTTTTTCCGCATCCTCGGGGCCGGCGGAAGGCACCGCCGGCCCAGAGGATGCGGAAAAACCGCAGCGGACTGACCAAAGACCCACCGCCACATTAGGATGGCTGGTGGGTCCTGGTTTCCGTCCGCAGCTTTTCCGCCGCGGCTGGCTTACAACCGCGGCGGAAAAGCTCTAATATGGTGATGGTGTCTGTCAGACACCGTCCACCATATTAGGATGGCCTGTAAAGTATGCTTTTCCGCGGCGGATTTTCCGCGGTGGAAAAGCATACGGAACTTCACTGCGGGGCCCGTTGCGGCCCCCTAGGTGAAGAGGGGGTGGGGGGTGCACATGGGGGGTACCTATGGTACCCCCTGCATTTGCATGCAGAAAGCGGCAGGCACCGCGCGGTGCCTGCCTCTTACTGCATGCAAATGCAATGCGTGCATTTTTAACATTGCGGCGGGTGCAGCTTGAAGCTCCACCCGCCGCAATGTTAAAAATAGAGGATGTGACCGCAACCCTGGCGGTCACATCCTAATCAGCACGGAGGGAACGCCGCAGCCCCTGCGGACGTTCCCTCCTCCTCAAGGGTGGCGGACGGACGCAAGTCCGTCCGCCATCCTAATTGGCCCCTTAATTTTTTGTCTTTAAATTAATGTTGGATGTGAATTACTACTTTTTCAACTAAAATAAATGTGTTTAAAGTGATTTCTGTGCCTGAAATTGGTCAAAAGTGAAGCTTCTGAGTAAGCAAAACTCTGTAAAAATGACAATTTTGGTAACTGTGAGGGATTAAAAAGTGGTTATTCACATGAGGCCCGATCCGAATGACATTTTGAATCATTTTTGGTAGAGTCCATAAAATCAATTTTATGATGAAAAACGATGACCCCGGACCAGTCGAACGTACAAAATTTTTTAAATATTGATGAAATTTTAACATTTAATCTTTTGACATTAAATTACTGTTGGATGTGAATTATTACTTTTTCAACTAAAATATGTTTTTAAAGTCATTTCTGTGCCTGAAATTGGTCAAAATTGAAGCTTTGAATAAGGAAAACTCTGTAAAAATTGCAATTTTGGTCACTGTGAGGGTTTAAAAAGTGGTTATTCAACATGAGGCCCGAACCAAATGACATTTTGAATCATTTTTGGTAGAGTCCATAAAATCAATTTTATGATGAAAAACGATGACCCCGGACCAGTCGAACGTACAATAATAAAATTAAAATAAAAAAATAAAATAAAAAAAAATTAAAAAAATTGAACAAAATTAAAAAAAATAAAACATTTAAAAAAAATAAAAAAAATGATGAAATTTTAACATTTAATCTTTTGACTTTTAAATGACTGTTGGATGTGAATTATTACTTTTTCAACTAAAAAAAGTGGAAAGAAAAAAAAATTAGAAAAATAAAAAAAACTTAAAGAATAAAATTAAAAAATAACAAATTTAAAAAAATTGAACAAAATTTAAAAAACAATAAAACAATAAAAAAAAATAAAAAAATTGATGAAATTTTAGCATTTAATCTTTTGTCTTTAAATTAATGTTGGATGTGAATTACTACTTTTTCAACTAAAATAAATGTGTTTAAAGTGATTTCTGTGCCTGAAATTGGTCAAAAGTGAAGCTTCTGAGTAAGCAAAACTCTGTAAAAATGACAATTTTGGTAACTGTGAGGGTTTAAAAAGTGGTTATTCACATGAGGCCCGATCCAAATGACATTTTGAATCATTTTTGGTAGAGTCCATAAAATCAATTTTATGATGAAAAACGATGACCCCGGACCAGTCGAACGTACAAAAAATTGTCAATATTGATGAAATTTTAACATTTAATCTTTTGACTTTAAATTACTGTTGGATGTGAATTATTACTTTTTCAACTAAAATATGTGTGTTTAAAGTCATTTCTGTGCCTGAAATTTGTCAAAATTGAAGCTTTGAGTAAGCAAAACTCTGTAAAAATGGCAATTTTGGTCACTGTGAGGGTTTAAAAAGTGGTTATTCAACATGAGGCCCGATCCAAATGACATTTTGAATCATTTTTGGTAGAGTCCAAAAAATCAATTTTATGATGAAAAACAATGACCCCGGACCAGTCGAACGTACAATAATAAAAAATAAAAATAAAAAAATAATTAAAAAATTAAAAAATTGAACAAAATTAAAAAAAAAAAAATAAAAAATAAATAAATAAAAAAAAAAAAATGATGACATTTTAACATTTAATCTTTTGACTTTAAATTACTGTTGGATGTGAATTATTACTTTTTCAACTAAAATAAGTGTGTTTAAAGTGATTTCTGTGCCTGAAATTGGTCAAAAGTGAAGCTTCTGAGTAAGCAAAACTCTGTAAAAATGACAATTTTGGTAACTGTGAGGGATTAAAAAGTGGTTATTCAACATGAGGCCCGATCCAAATGACATTTTGAATCATTTTTGGTAGAGTTCATAAAATCAATTTTATGATGAAAAACGAGGACCCCGGACAAGTCGAACGTACAAAAAATTGTCAATATTGATGACATTTTAACATTTAATCTTTTGACTTTAAATTACTGTTGGATGTGAATTATTACTTTTTCAACTAAAATATGTGTGTTTAAAGTCATTTCTGTGCCTGAAATTTGTCAAAATTGAAGCTTTGAGAAAGCAAAACTCTGTAAAAATGGCAATTTTGGTCACTGTGAGGGTTTAAAAAGTGGTTATTCAACATGAGGCTCGATCCAAATGACATTTTGAATCATTTTTGGTAGAGTGCAAAAAATCAATTTTATGATGAAAAACGATGACCCCGGACCAGTCGAACGTACAATAATAAAAAATAAAAATAGAAAAATAATAAAAAAATAAAAAAATTGAACAAAATAAAAAAAATAAAAAAAAATTTAATAAAAAAAAAAATGATGACATTTTAACATTTAATCTTTTTACTTTAAATTACTGTTGGATGTGAATTATTACCTTTTCAACTAAAATAAGTGTGTTTAAAGTGATTTCTGTGCCTGAAATTGGACAAAAGTGAAGCTTCTGAGTAATCAAAACTCTGTAAAAATGACAATTTTGGTAACTGTGAGGGATTAAAAAGTGGTTATTCAACATGAGGCCCGATCCAAATGACATTTTGAATCATTTTTGGTAGAGTCCATAAAATCAATTTTATGATGAAAAACGATGACCCTGGACCAGTCGAACGTACAAAAAATTGTCAATATTGATGAAATTTTAACATTTAATCTTTTGACTTTAAATTACTGTTGGATGTGAATTATTACTTTTTCTACTAAAATATGTGTGTTTAAAGTCATTTCTGTGCCTGAAATTTGTCAAAATTGAAGCTTTGAGTAAGCAAAACTCTGTAAAAATGGCAATTTTGGGCACTGTGAGGGTTTTAAAAGTGGTTATTCAACATGAGGCCCGATCCAAATGACATTTTGAATCATTTTTGGTAGAGTCCAAAAAATCAATTTTATGATGAAAAACGATGACCCCGGACCAGTCGAACGTACAATAATAATAAAAATAAAATAAAAAAATTAAAAAAATTGAACAAAATTTAAAAAAAATTAAAATATTTAAAAAAAAATTAAACATTTTTAAAAATAAAAAATAAAAAAACAAAAAAATAATGACATTTTAACATTTAATCTTTTGACTTTAAATTACTGTTGGATGTGAATTATTACTTTTTCAACTAAAATAAGTGTGTTTAAAGTGATTTCTGTGCCTGAAATTGGTCAAAAGTGAAGCTTCTGAGTAAGCAAAACTCTGTAAAAATGACAATTTTGGTAACTGTGAGGGATTAAAAAGTGGTTATTCAACATGAGGCCCGATCCAAATGACATTTTGAAACATTTTTGGTAGAGTCCATAAAATCAATTTTATGATGAAAAACGATGACCCTGGACCAGTCGAACGTACAAAAAATTGTCAATATTGATGAAATTTTAACATTTAATCTTTTGACTTTAAATTACTGTTGGATGTGAATTATTACTTTTTATACTAAAATATGTGTGTTTAAAGTCATTTCTGTGCCTGAAATTTGTCAAAATTGAAGCTTTGAGTAAGCAAAACTCTGTAAAAATGGCAATTTTGGGCACTGTGAGGGTTTAAAAAGTGGTTATTCAACATGAGGCCCGATCCAAATGACATTTTGAATCATTTTTGGTAGAGTCCAAAAAATCAATTTTATGATGAAAAACGATGACCCCGGACCAGTCGAACGTACAATAATAATAAAAATAAAATTAAAAAATTAAAAAAATTGAACAAAATTTAAAAAAAATTAAAATATTTAAAAAAAAATTAAACATTTTTAAAAATAAAAAATAAAAAAACAAAAAAATAATGAAATTTTAACATTTAATCTTTTGACTTTAAAATGACTGTTGGATGTGAATTATTACTTTTTCAACTAAAAAAAGTGGAAAGAAAAAAAAAATTGAAAAATAAAAAAAACTTAAAGAATAAAATTAAAAAATACAAAATTAAAAAAAATTGAACAAAATTTAAAAAACAATAAAACAATTAAAAAAAAATAAAAAAATGGATGAAATTTTAACATTTAATCTTTTGTCTTTAAATTAATGTTGGATGTGAATTACTACTTTTTCAACTAAAATAAATGTGTTTAAAGTGATTTCTGTGCCTGAAATTGGTCAAAAGTGAAGCTTCTGAGTAAGCAAAACTCTGTAAAAATGACAATTTTGGTAACTGTGAGGGATGAAAAAGTGGTTATTCACATGAGGCCCGATCCGAATGACATTTTGAATCATTTTTGGTAGAGTCCATAAAATCAATTTTATGATGAAAAACGATGACCCCGGACCAGTCGAACGTACAAAAATTTTTAAATATTGATGAAATTTTAACATTTAATCTTTTGACATTAAATTACTGTTGGATGTGAATTATTACTTTTTCAACTAAAATATGTGTTTAAAGTCATTTCTGTGCCTGAAATTGGTCAAAATTGAAGCTTTGAATAAGCAAAACTCTGTAAAAATTGCAATTTTGGTCACTGTGAGGGTTTAAAAAGTGGTTATTCAACATGAGGCCCGAACCAAATGACATTTTGAATCATTTTTGGTAGAGTCCATAAAATCAATTTTATGATGAAAAACGATGACCCCGGACCAGTCGAACGTACAATAATAAAATAAAAATAAAAAAATAAATAAAAAAAAATTTAAAAAATTGAACAAAATTTAAAAAAATAAAACATTTAAAAAAAATAAAAAAAATGATGAAATTTTAACATTTAATCTTTTGACTTTTAAATGACTGTTGGATGTGAATTATTACTTTTTCAACTAAAAAAAGTGGAAAGAAAAAAAAATTTGAAAAATAAAAAAAACAAAGAATAAAATTAAAAAATAAAAAATTAAAAAAAATTGAACAAAATTTAAAAAACAATAAAACAATTAAAAAAATAAAAAAATTGATGAAATTTTAACATTTAATCTTTTGTCTTTAAATTAATGTTGGATGTGAATTACTACTTTTTCAACTAAAATAAATGTGTTTAAAGTGATTTCTGTGCCTGAAATTGGTCAAAAGTGAAGCTTCTGAGTAAGCAAAACTCTGTAAAAATGACAATTTTGGTAACTGTGAGGGATTAAAAAGTGGTTATTCACATGAGGCCCGATCCGAATGACATTTTGAATCATTTTTGGTAGAGTCCATAAAATCAATTTTATGATGAAAAACGATGACCCCGGACCAGTCGAACGTACAAAAATGTTTAAATATTGATGAAATTTTAACATTGAATCTTTTGACATTAAATTACTGTTGGATGTGAATTATTACTTTTTCAACTAAAATATGTGTTTAAAGTCATTTCTGTGCCTGAAATTGGTCAAAATTGAAGCTTTGAATAAGCAAAACTCTGTAAAAGTTGCAATTTTGGTCACTGTGAGGGTTTAAAAAGTGGTTATTCAACATGAGGCCCGAACCAAATGACATTTTGAATCATTTTTGGTAGAGTCCATAAAATCAATTTTATGATGAAAAATGATGACCCCGGACCAGTCGAACGTACAATAATAAAATAAAAATAAAAAAATAAATAAAAAAAATAAAAAAAATTGAACAAAATTTAAAAAAATAAAACATTTAAAAAAAATAAAAAAAATGATGAAATTTTAACATTTAATCTTTTGACTTTTAAATGACTGTTGGATGTGAATTATTACTTTTTCAACTAAAAAAAGTGGAAAGAAAAAAAAATTAGAAAAATAAAAAAAACAAAGAATAAAATTAAAAAATAAAAAATTAAAAAAAATTGAACAAAATTTAAAAAACAATAAAACAATTAAAAAAATAAAAAAATTGATGAAATTTTAACATTTAATCTTTTGTCTTTAAATTAATGTTGGATGTGAATTACTACTTTTTCAACTAAAATAAATGTGTTTAAAGTGATTTCTGTGCCTGAAATTGGTCAAAAGTGAAGCTTCTGAGTAAGCAAAACTCTGTAAAAATGACAATTTTGGTAACTGTGAGGGTTTAAAAAGTGGTTATTCACATGAGGCCCGATCCAAATGACATTTTGAATCATTTTTGGTAGAGTCCATAAAATCAATTTTATGATGAAAAACGATGACCCCGGAGCAGTCGAACGTACAAAAAATTGTCAATATTGATGAAATTTTAACATTTAATCTTTTGACTTTAAATTACTGTTGGATGTGAATTATTACTTTTTCAACTAAAATATGTGTGTTTAAAGTCATTTCTGTGCCTGAAATTTGTCAAAATTGAAGCTTTGAGTAAGCAAAACTCTGTAAAAATGGCAATTTTGGTCACTGTGAGGGTTTAAAAAGTGGTTATTCAACATGAGGCCCGATCCAAATGACATTTTGAATCATTTTTGGTAGAGTCCAAAAAATCTATTTTATGATGAAAAACAATGACCCCGGACCAGTCGAACGTACAATAATAAAAAATAAAAATAAAAAAATAATAAAAAAATTAAAAAATTGAACAAAATTAAAACAAATAAATAAATAAATAAATAAATTAAAAAAAAAATGATGACATTTTAACATTTATTCTTTTGACTTTAAATTACTGTTGGATGTGAATTATTACTTTTTCAACTAAAATAAGTGTGTTTAAAGTGATTTCTGTGCCTGAAATTGGTCAAAAGTGAAGCTTCTGAGTAAGCAAAACTCTGTAAAAATGACAATTTTGGTAACTGTGAGGGATTAAAAAGTGGTTATTCAACATGAGGCCCGATCCAAATGACATTTTGAATCATTTTTGGTAGAGTTCATAAAATCAATTTTATGATGAAAAACGAGGACCCCGGACCAGTCGAACGTACAAAAAATTGTCAATATTGATGAAATTTTAACATTTAATCTTTTGACTTTAAATTACTGTTGGATGTGAATTATTACTTTTTCAACTAAAATATGTGTGTTTAAAGTCATTTCTGTGCCTGAAATTTGTCAAAATTGAAGCTTTGAGTAAGCAAAACTCTGTAAAAATGGCAATTTTGGTCACTGTGAGGGTTTAAAAAGTGGTTATTCAACATGAGGCCCGATCCAAATGACATTTTGAATCATTTTTGGTAGAGTGCAAAAAATCAATTTTATGATGAAAAACGATGACCCCGGACCAGTCGAACGTACAATAATAAAAAATAAAAATAAAAAAATAATAAAAAAATAAAAAAATTAAACAAAATAAAAAAAATAAAATAAAAAAAAATTAATAAAAATAAAAAATGATGACATTTTAACATTTAATCTTTTGACTTTAAATTACTGTTGGATGTGAATTATTACCTTTTCAACTAAAATAAGTGTGTTTAAAGTGATTTCTGTGCCTGAAATTGGTCAAAAGTGAAGCTTCTGAGTAATCAAAACTCTGTAAAAATGACAATTTTGGTAACTGTGAGGGATTAAAAAGTGGTTATTCAACATGAGGCCCGATCCAAATGACATTTTGAATCATTTTTGGTAGAGTCCATAAAATCAATTTTATGATGAAAAACGATGACCCTGGACCAGTCGAACGTACAAAAAATTGTCAATATTGATGAAATTTTAACATTTAATCTTTTGACTTTAAATTACTGTTGGATGTGAATTATTACTTTTTCTACTAAAATATGTGTGTTTAAAGTCATTTCTGTGCCTGAAATTTGTCAAAATTGAAGCTTTGAGTAAGCAAAACTCTGTAAAAATGGCAATTTTGGGCACTGTGAGGGTTTAAAAAGTGGTTATTCAACATGAGGCCCGATCCAAATGACATTTTGAATCATTTTTGGTAGAGTCCAAAAAATCAATTTTATGATGAAAAACGATGACCCGGACCAGTCGAACGTACAATAATAATAAAAATAAAATAAAAAAATTAAAAAAATTGAACAAAATTTAAAAAAATAAAACATTTAAAAAAAATAAAAAAAATGATGAAATTTTAACATTTAATCTTTTGACTTTTAAATGACTGTTGGATGTGAATTATTACTTTTTCAACTAAAAAAAGTGGAAAGAAAAAAAAATTAGAAAAATAAAAAAAACAAAGAATAAAATTAAAAAATAAAAAATTAAAAAAAATTGAACAAAATTTAAAAAACAATAAAACAATTAAAAAAATAAAAAAATTGATGAAATTTTAACATTTAATCTTTTGTCTTTAAATTAATGTTGGATGTGAATTACTACTTTTTCAACTAAAATAAATGTGTTTAAAGTGATTTCTGTGCCTGAAATTGGTCAAAAGTGAAGCTTCTGAGTAAGCAAAACTCTGTAAAAATGACAATTTTGGTAACTGTGAGGGTTTAAAAAGTGGTTATTCACATGAGGCCCGATCCAAATGACATTTTGAATCATTTTTGGTAGAGTCCATAAAATCAATTTTATGATGAAAAACGATGACCCCGGAGCAGTCGAACGTACAAAAAATTGTCAATATTGATGAAATTTTAACATTTAATCTTTTGACTTTAAATTACTGTTGGATGTGAATTATTACTTTTTCAACTAAAATATGTGTGTTTAAAGTCATTTCTGTGCCTGAAATTTGTCAAAATTGAAGCTTTGAGTAAGCAAAACTCTGTAAAAATGGCAATTTTGGTCACTGTGAGGGTTTAAAAAGTGGTTATTCAACATGAGGCCCGATCCAAATGACATTTTGAATCATTTTTGGTAGAGTCCAAAAAAATCAATTTTATGATGAAAAACGATGACCCCGGACCAGTCGAACGTACAATAATAAAAAAAAAAAAAAAAAAAAAAATTGAACAAAATTAAAAAAACAAAAAAAAAAAATAAATAAATAAATTAAAAAAAAATGATGACATTTTAACATTTAATCTTTTGACTTTAAATTACTGTTGGATGTGAATTATTACTTTTTCAACTAAAATAAGTGTGTTTAAAGTGATTTCTGTGCCTGAAATTGGTCAAAAGTGAAGCTTCTGAGTAAGCAAAACTCTGTAAAAATTACAATTTTGGTAACTGTGAGGGATTAAAAAATGGTTATTCAACATGAGGCCCGATCCAAATGACATTTTGAATCATTTTTGGTAGAGTTCATAAAATCAATTTTATGATGAAAAACGAGGACCCCGGACCAGTCGAACGTACAAAAAATTGTCAATATTGATGACATTTTAACATTTAATCTTTTGACTTTAAATTACTGTTGGATGTGAATTATTACTTTTTCAACTAAAATATGTGTGTTTAAAGTCATTTCTGTGCCTGAAATTTGTCAAAATTGAAGCTTTGAGTAAGCAAAACTCTGTAAAAATGGCAATTTTGGTCACTGTGAGGGTTTAAAAAGTGGTTATTCAACATGAGGCCCGATCCAAATGACATTTTGAATCATTTTTGGTAGAGTCCAAAAAATCTATTTTATGATGAAAAACAATGACCCCGGACCAGTCGAACGTACAATAATAAAAAATAAAAATAAAAAAATAATAAAAAAATTAAAAAATTGAACAAAATTAAAACAAATAAATAAATAAATAAATAAATTAAAAAAAAAATGATGACATTTTAACATTTATTCTTTTGACTTTAAATTACTGTTGGATGTGAATTATTACTTTTTCAACTAAAATAAGTGTGTTTAAAGTGATTTCTGTGCCTGAAATTGGTCAAAAGTGAAGCTTCTGAGTAAGCAAAACTCTGTAAAAATGACAATTTTGGTAACTGTGAGGGATTAAAAAGTGGTTATTCAACATGAGGCCCGATCCAAATGACATTTTGAATCATTTTTGGTAGAGTTCATAAAATCAATTTTATGATGAAAAACGAGGACCCCGGACCAGTCGAACGTACAAAAAATTGTCAATATTGATGAAATTTTAACATTTAATCTTTTGACTTTAAATTACTGTTGGATGTGAATTATTACTTTTTCAACTAAAATATGTGTGTTTAAAGTCATTTCTGTGCCTGAAATTTGTCAAAATTGAAGCTTTGAGTAAGCAAAACTCTGTAAAAATGGCAATTTTGGTCACTGTGAGGGTTTAAAAAGTGGTTATTCAACATGAGGCCCGATCCAAATGACATTTTGAATCATTTTTGGTAGAGTGCAAAAAATCAATTTTATGATGAAAAACGATGACCCCGGACCAGTCGAACGTACAATAATAAAAAATAAAAATAAAAAAATAATAAAAAAATAAAAAAATTAAACAAAATAAAAAAAATAAAATAAAAAAAAATTAATAAAAATAAAAAATGATGACATTTTAACATTTAATCTTTTGACTTTAAATTACTGTTGGATGTGAATTATTACCTTTTCAACTAAAATAAGTGTGTTTAAAGTGATTTCTGTGCCTGAAATTGGTCAAAAGTGAAGCTTCTGAGTAATCAAAACTCTGTAAAAATGACAATTTTGGTAACTGTGAGGGATTAAAAAGTGGTTATTCAACATGAGGCCCGATCCAAATGACATTTTGAATCATTTTTGGTAGAGTCCATAAAATCAATTTTATGATGAAAAACGATGACCCTGGACCAGTCGAACGTACAAAAAATTGTCAATATTGATGAAATTTTAACATTTAATCTTTTGACTTTAAATTACTGTTGGATGTGAATTATTACTTTTTCTACTAAAATATGTGTGTTTAAAGTCATTTCTGTGCCTGAAATTTGTCAAAATTGAAGCTTTGAGTAAGCAAAACTCTGTAAAAATGGCAATTTTGGGCACTGTGAGGGTTTAAAAAGTGGTTATTCAACATGAGGCCCGATCCAAATGACATTTTGAATCATTTTTGGTAGAGTCCAAAAAATCAATTTTATGATGAAAAACGATGACCCGGACCAGTCGAACGTACAATAATAATAAAAATAAAATAAAAAAATTAAAAAAATTGAACAAAATTTAAAATAATTAAAATATTTTTTAAAAAAATTAAACATTTTTAAAAATAAAAAATAAAAAAACAAAAAAAGAATGAAATTTTAACATTTAATCTTTTGACTTTAAATTACTGTTGGATGTGAATTATTACTTTTTCAACTAAAATAAGTGTGTTTAAAGTGATTTCTGTGCCTGAAATTGGTCAAAAGTGAAGCTTCTGAGTAAGCAAAACTCTGTAAAAATGACAATTTTGGTAACTGTGAGGGATTAAAAAGTGGTTATTCAACATGAGGCCCGATCCAAATGACATTTTGAAACATTTTTGGTAGAGTCCATAAAATCAATTTTATGATGAAAAACGATGACCCTGGACCAGTCGAACGTACAAAAAATTGTCAATATTGATGAAATTTTAACATTTAATCTTTTGACTTTAAATTACTGTTGGATGTGAATTATTACTTTTTCTACTAAAATATGTGTGTTTAAAGTCATTTCTGTGCCTGAAATTTGTCAAAATTGAAGCTTTGAGTAAGCAAAACTCTGTACAAATGGCAATTTTGGGCACTGTGAGGGTTTAAAAAGTGGTTATTCAACATGAGGCCCGATCCAAATGACATTTTGAATCATTTTTGCTAGAGTCCAAAAAATCAATTTTATGATGAAAAACGATGACCCCGGACCAGTCGAACGTACAATAATAATAAAAATAAAATAAAAAAATTTAAAAAATTGAACAAAATTTAAAAAAATTAAAATATTTAAAAAAAATTAAACATTTTTAAAAATAAAAAATAAAAAAACAAAAAAATAATGAAATTTTAACATTTAATCTTTTGACTTTAAAATGACTGTTGGATGTGAATTATTACTTTTTCAACTAAAAAAGTGGAAAGAAAAAAAAAATTGAAAAATAAAAAAAACTTAAAGAATAAAATTAAAAAATACAAAATTAAAAAAAATTTGAACAAAATTTAAAAAACAATAAAACAATTAAAAAAAAATAAAAAAATGGATGAAATTTTAACATTTAATCTTTTGTCTTTAAATTAATGTTGGATGTGAATTACTACTTTTTCAACTAAAATAAATGTGTTTAAAGTGATTTCTGTGCCTGAAATTGGTCAAAAGTGAAGCTTCTGAGTAAGCAAAACTCTGTAAAAATGACAATTTTGGTAACTGTGAGGGATTAAAAAGTGGTTATTCACATGAGGCCCGATCCGAATGACATTTTGAATCATTTTTGGTAGAGTCCATAAAATCAATTTTATGATGAAAAACGATGACCCCGGACCAGTCGAACGTACAAAAATGTTTAAATATTGATGACATTTTAACATTTAATCTTTTGACATTAAATTACTGTTGGATGTGAATTATTACTTTTTCAACTAAAATATGTGTTTAAAGTCATTTCTGTGCCTGAAATTGGTCAAAATTGAAGCTTTGAATAAGCAAAACTCTGTAAAAATTGCAATTTTGGTCACTGTGAGGGTTTAAAAAGTGGTTATTCAACATGAGGCCCGAACCAAATGACATTTTGAATCATTTTTGGTAGAGTCCATAAAATCAATTTTATGATGAAAAACGATGACCCCGGACCAGTCGAACGTACAATAATAAAATAAAAATAAAAAAATAAATAAAAAAAAATAAAAAAAATGGAACAAAATTAAAAAAAATAAAACATTTAAAAAAAATAAAAAAAATGATGAAATTTTAACATTTAATCTTTTGACTTTTAAATGACTGTTGGATGTGAATTATTACTTTTTCAACTAAAAAAAGTGGAAAGAAAAAAAAATTTGAAAAATAAAAAAAACAAAGAATAAAATTAAAAAATAAAAAATTAAAAAAAATTGAACAAAATTTAAAAAACAATAAAACAATTAAAAAAATAAAAAAATTGATGAAATTTTAACATTTAATCTTTTGTCTTTAAATTAATGTTGGATGTGAATTACTACTTTTTCAACTAAAATAAATGTGTTTAAAGTGATTTCTGTGCCTGAAATTGGTCAAAAGTGAAGCTTCTGAGTAAGCAAAACTCTGTAAAAATGACAATTTTGGTAACTGTGAGGGATTAAAAAGTGGTTATTCACATGAGGCCCGATCCAAATGACATTTTGAATCATTTTTGGTAGAGTCCAAAAAATCAATTTTATGATGAAAAACGATGACCCCGGACCAGTCGAACGTACAATAATAATAAAAAATAAAATTTAAAAAAATTAAAAAAATAAATAAATTAACATTTAAAAAAAAATAAAAAATTCAAAAAATAAAAAATCATGACATTTTAACATTTAATCTTTTGACTTTAAATTACTGTTGGATGTGAATTATTACCTTTTCAACTAAAATAAGTGTGTTTAAAGTGATTTCTGTGCCTGAAATTGTCAAAAGTGAAGCTTCTGAGTAAGCAAAACTCTGTAAAAATGACAATTTTGGTAACTGTGAGGGATTAAAAAGTGGTTATTCACATGAGGCCCGATCCAAATGACATTTTGAATCATTTTTGGTAGAGTCCATAAAATCAATTTTATGATGAAAAACGATGACCCCGGACCAGTCGAATGTACAATAATTTAAAAAAAAAAAATTAAAATAAAAATAAAAAATAAAACATTTAAACAAAATTGAACAAAATTTAAAAAAAATAAAAAAATAAAAAAAATAAAAATAAAAAAAACATTTTTTTAAATAAAAAAGATAAAAAAAATAAAAAAAGATGAAATTTTAACATTTAATCTTTTGACTTTAAATTACTGTTGGATGTGAATTATTACTTTTTCAACTGAAATAAGTGTGTTTAAAGTGATTTCTGTGCCTGAAATTGGTCAAAAGTGAAGCTTCTGAGTAAGCAAAACTCTGTAAAAATGACAATTTTGGTAACTGTGAGGGATTAAAAAGTGGTTATTCACATGAGGCCCGATCCAAATGACATTTTGAATCATTTTTGGTAGAGTCCATAAAATCAATTTTATGATGAAAAACGATGATCCCGGACCAGTCGAATGTACAATAATGAAAAAAAAATTTTTTTAAATAAAAATAAAAAAATAAAATATTTAAACAAAATTGAACAAAATATTACAAAAATAAAAAAATAAAAAAAATAAAAATAAATAAACATTTTTTTAAATAAAAAAAAAAAAAATAAATAAAAAATAAATGATGAAATTTTAACATTTAATCTTTTGACTTTCAATTACTGTTGGATGTGAATTATTACTTTTTCAACTAAAATAAATGTGTTTAAAGTGATTTCTGTGCATGAAATTGGTCAAAATGAAGCTTCTGAGTAAGCAAAACTCTGTAAAAATGACAATGTTGGTAACTGTGAGGGATTAAAAAGTGGTTATTCAACATGAGGCCCGATCCAAATGACATTTTGAATCATTTTTGGTAGAGTCCATTAAATCAATTTTATGATGAAAAACGATGACCCTGGACCAGTCGAACGTACAAAAAATTGTCAATATTGATGAAATTTTAACATTTAATCTTTTGACTTTAAATTACTGTTGAATGTGAATTATTACTTTTTCTACTAAAATATGTGTGTTTAAAGTCATTTCTGTGCCTGAAATTTGTCAAAATTGAAGCTTTGAGTAAGCAAAACTCTGTAAAAATGGCAATTTTGGGCACTGTGAGGGTTTAAAAAGTGGTTATTCAACATGAGGCCCGATCCAAATGACATTTTGAATCATTTTTGGTAGAGTCCAAAAAATCAATCTTATGATGAAAAACGATGACCCCGGACCAGTCGAACGTACAATAATAATAAAAAATAAATAAAAAAAATAAAAAAAATTGAACAAAATTAAAAAATAAACAAAAAAAATTTAAAAAATTAAAAAAAAATTAAAAAAAACAATTAAAAAAAAAAATGATGACATTTTAACATTTAATCTTTTGACTTTAAATTACTGTTGGATGTGAATTATTAATTTTTCAACTAAAATAAGTGTGTTTAAAGTGATTTCTGTGCCTGAAATTGGTCAAAAGTGAAGCTTCTGAGTAAGCAAAACTCTGTAAAAATGACAATTTTGGTAACTGTGAGGGATTAAAAAGTGGTTATTCACATGAGGCCCGATCCAAATGACATTTTGAATCATTTTTGGTAGAGTCCATAAAATCAATTTTATGATGAAAAACGATGACCCCGGACCAGTCGAATGTACAATAATAAAAAAAAAACATTTTTTTAAATAAAAATAAAAAAATACAATATTTAAACAAAATTGAACAAAATTTTAAAAAAATAAAAAAATTAAAAAAATTGAAATAAAAAACATTTTTTTAAATTTAAAAAAAAAATAAAAAAATAAAAAAAAGATGAAATTTTAACATTTAATCTTTTGACTTTAAATTGCAGTTGGATGTGAATTATTACTTTTTCAACTAAAATAAATGTGTTTAAAGTGATTTCTGTGCCTGAAATTGGTCAAAAGTGAAGCTTCTGAGTAAGCAAAACTCTGTAAAAATGACAATTTTGGTAACTGTGAGGGATTAAAAAGTGGTTTTTCACATGAGGCCCGATCCAAATGACATTTTGAATCATTTTTAGTAGAGTCCATAAAATCAATTTTATGATGAAAAACGATGACCCGGACCAGTCGAACGTACAATAATAATAAAAATAAAATAAAAAAATTAAAAAAATTGAACAAAATTTAAAATAATTAAAATATTTTTTAAAAAAATTAAACATTTTTAAAAATAAAAAATAAAAAAACAAAAAAAGAATGAAATTTTAACATTTAATCTTTTGACTTTAAATTACTGTTGGATGTGAATTATTACTTTTTCAACTAAAATAAGTGTGTTTAAAGTGATTTCTGTGCCTGAAATTGGTCAAAAGTGAAGCTTCTGAGTAAGCAAAACTCTGTAAAAATGACAATTTTGGTAACTGTGAGGGATTAAAAAGTGGTTATTCAACATGAGGCCCGATCCAAATGACATTTTGAAACATTTTTGGTAGAGTCCATAAAATCAATTTTATGATGAAAAACGATGACCCTGGACCAGTCGAACGTACAAAAAATTGTCAATATTGATGAAATTTTAACATTTAATCTTTTGACTTTAAATTACTGTTGGATGTGAATTATTACTTTTTCTACTAAAATATGTGTGTTTAAAGTCATTTCTGTGCCTGAAATTTGTCAAAATTGAAGCTTTGAGTAAGCAAAACTCTGTACAAATGGCAATTTTGGGCACTGTGAGGGTTTAAAAAGTGGTTATTCAACATGAGGCCCGATCCAAATGACATTTTGAATCATTTTTGCTAGAGTCCAAAAAATCAATTTTATGATGAAAAACGATGACCCCGGACCAGTCGAACGTACAATAATAATAAAAATAAAATAAAAAAATTTAAAAAATTGAACAAAATTTAAAAAAATTAAAATATTTAAAAAAAATTAAACATTTTTAAAAATAAAAAATAAAAAAACAAAAAAATAATGAAATTTTAACATTTAATCTTTTGACTTTAAAATGACTGTTGGATGTGAATTATTACTTTTTCAACTAAAAAAGTGGAAAGAAAAAAAAAATTGAAAAATAAAAAAAACTTAAAGAATAAAATTAAAAAATACAAAATTAAAAAAAATTTGAACAAAATTTAAAAAACAATAAAACAATTAAAAAAAAATAAAAAAATGGATGAAATTTTAACATTTAATCTTTTGTCTTTAAATTAATGTTGGATGTGAATTACTACTTTTTCAACTAAAATAAATGTGTTTAAAGTGATTTCTGTGCCTGAAATTGGTCAAAAGTGAAGCTTCTGAGTAAGCAAAACTCTGTAAAAATGACAATTTTGGTAACTGTGAGGGATTAAAAAGTGGTTATTCACATGAGGCCCGATCCGAATGACATTTTGAATCATTTTTGGTAGAGTCCATAAAATCAATTTTATGATGAAAAACGATGACCCCGGACCAGTCGAACGTACAAAAATGTTTAAATATTGATGACATTTTAACATTTAATCTTTTGACATTAAATTACTGTTGGATGTGAATTATTACTTTTTCAACTAAAATATGTGTTTAAAGTCATTTCTGTGCCTGAAATTGGTCAAAATTGAAGCTTTGAATAAGCAAAACTCTGTAAAAATTGCAATTTTGGTCACTGTGAGGGTTTAAAAAGTGGTTATTCAACATGAGGCCCGAACCAAATGACATTTTGAATCATTTTTGGTAGAGTCCATAAAATCAATTTTATGATGAAAAACGATGACCCCGGACCAGTCGAACGTACAATAATAAAATAAAAATAAAAAAATAAATAAAAAAAAATAAAAAAAATGGAACAAAATTAAAAAAAATAAAACATTTAAAAAAAATAAAAAAAATGATGAAATTTTAACATTTAATCTTTTGACTTTTAAATGACTGTTGGATGTGAATTATTACTTTTTCAACTAAAAAAAGTGGAAAGAAAAAAAAATTTGAAAAATAAAAAAAACAAAGAATAAAATTAAAAAATAAAAAATTAAAAAAAATTGAACAAAATTTAAAAAACAATAAAACAATTAAAAAAATAAAAAAATTGATGAAATTTTAACATTTAATCTTTTGTCTTTAAATTAATGTTGGATGTGAATTACTACTTTTTCAACTAAAATAAATGTGTTTAAAGTGATTTCTGTGCCTGAAATTGGTCAAAAGTGAAGCTTCTGAGTAAGCAAAACTCTGTAAAAATGACAATTTTGGTAACTGTGAGGGATTAAAAAGTGGTTATTCACATGAGGCCCGATCCAAATGACATTTTGAATCATTTTTGGTAGAGTCCAAAAAATCAATTTTATGATGAAAAACGATGACCCCGGACCAGTCGAACGTACAATAATAATAAAAAATAAAATTTAAAAAAATTAAAAAAATAAATAAATTAACATTTAAAAAAAAATAAAAAATTCAAAAAATAAAAAATCATGACATTTTAACATTTAATCTTTTGACTTTAAATTACTGTTGGATGTGAATTATTACCTTTTCAACTAAAATAAGTGTGTTTAAAGTGATTTCTGTGCCTGAAATTGTCAAAAGTGAAGCTTCTGAGTAAGCAAAACTCTGTAAAAATGACAATTTTGGTAACTGTGAGGGATTAAAAAGTGGTTATTCACATGAGGCCCGATCCAAATGACATTTTGAATCATTTTTGGTAGAGTCCATAAAATCAATTTTATGATGAAAAACGATGACCCCGGACCAGTCGAATGTACAATAATTTAAAAAAAAAAAATTAAAATAAAAATAAAAAATAAAACATTTAAACAAAATTGAACAAAATTTAAAAAAAATAAAAAAATAAAAAAAATAAAAATAAAAAAAACATTTTTTTAAATAAAAAAGATAAAAAAAATAAAAAAAGATGAAATTTTAACATTTAATCTTTTGACTTTAAATTACTGTTGGATGTGAATTATTACTTTTTCAACTGAAATAAGTGTGTTTAAAGTGATTTCTGTGCCTGAAATTGGTCAAAAGTGAAGCTTCTGAGTAAGCAAAACTCTGTAAAAATGACAATTTTGGTAACTGTGAGGGATTAAAAAGTGGTTATTCACATGAGGCCCGATCCAAATGACATTTTGAATCATTTTTGGTAGAGTCCATAAAATCAATTTTATGATGAAAAACGATGATCCCGGACCAGTCGAATGTACAATAATGAAAAAAAAAATTTTTTAAATAAAAATAAAAAAATAAAATATTTAAACAAAATTGAACAAAATATTACAAAAATAAAAAAATAAAAAAAATAAAAATAAATAAACATTTTTTTAAATAAAAAAAAAAAAAATAAATAAAAAATAAATGATGAAATTTTAACATTTAATCTTTTGACTTTCAATTACTGTTGGATGTGAATTATTACTTTTTCAACTAAAATAAATGTGTTTAAAGTGATTTCTGTGCATGAAATTGGTCAAAATGAAGCTTCTGAGTAAGCAAAACTCTGTAAAAATGACAATGTTGGTAACTGTGAGGGATTAAAAAGTGGTTATTCAACATGAGGCCCGATCCAAATGACATTTTGAATCATTTTTGGTAGAGTCCATTAAATCAATTTTATGATGAAAAACGATGACCCTGGACCAGTCGAACGTACAAAAAATTGTCAATATTGATGAAATTTTAACATTTAATCTTTTGACTTTAAATTACTGTTGAATGTGAATTATTACTTTTTCTACTAAAATATGTGTGTTTAAAGTCATTTCTGTGCCTGAAATTTGTCAAAATTGAAGCTTTGAGTAAGCAAAACTCTGTAAAAATGGCAATTTTGGGCACTGTGAGGGTTTAAAAAGTGGTTATTCAACATGAGGCCCGATCCAAATGACATTTTGAATCATTTTTGGTAGAGTCCAAAAAATCAATCTTATGATGAAAAACGATGACCCCGGACCAGTCGAACGTACAATAATAATAAAAAATAAATAAAAAAAATAAAAAAAATTGAACAAAATTAAAAAATAAACAAAAAAAATTTAAAAAATTAAAAAAAAATTAAAAAAAACAATTAAAAAAAAAAATGATGACATTTTAACATTTAATCTTTTGACTTTAAATTACTGTTGGATGTGAATTATTAATTTTTCAACTAAAATAAGTGTGTTTAAAGTGATTTCTGTGCCTGAAATTGGTCAAAAGTGAAGCTTCTGAGTAAGCAAAACTCTGTAAAAATGACAATTTTGGTAACTGTGAGGGATTAAAAAGTGGTTATTCACATGAGGCCCGATCCAAATGACATTTTGAATCATTTTTGGTAGAGTCCATAAAATCAATTTTATGATGAAAAACGATGACCCCGGACCAGTCGAATGTACAATAATAAAAAAAAAACATTTTTTTAAATAAAAATAAAAAAATACAATATTTAAACAAAATTGAACAAAATTTTAAAAAAATAAAAAAATTAAAAAAATTGAAATAAAAAACATTTTTTTAAATTTAAAAAAAAATAAAAAAATAAAAAAAAGATGAAATTTTAACATTTAATCTTTTGACTTTAAATTGCAGTTGGATGTGAATTATTACTTTTTCAACTAAAATAAATGTGTTTAAAGTGATTTCTGTGCCTGAAATTGGTCAAAAGTGAAGCTTCTGAGTAAGCAAAACTCTGTAAAAATGACAATTTTGGTAACTGTGAGGGATTAAAAAGTGGTTTTTCACATGAGGCCCGATCCAAATGACATTTTGAATCATTTTTAGTAGAGTCCATAAAATCAATTTTATGATGAAAAACGATGACCCCGGACCAGTCGAATGTACAATAATTAAAAAAAAAAAAAATTAAAATAAAAAAAAAAAAATAAAATATTTAAACAAAATTGAACAAAATTTAAAAAAAAAAATAAATAAAAAAAAAATAAAAAAAAAAACCTTTTTTTCAAATTAAAAAAATAAATAAAAAATAAATAAAAAAAAGATGAAATTTTAACATTGAATCTTTTGACTTTAAATTACTGTTGGATGTGAATTATTACTTTTTCAACTAAAATAAATGTGTTTAAAGTGATTTCTGTGCCTGAAATTGGTCAAAAGTGAAGCTTCTGAGTAAGCAAAACTCTGTAAAAATGACAATTTTGGTAACTGTGAGGGTTTAAAAAGTGGTTATTCACCATGAGGCCCGATCCAAATGACATTTTGAATCATTTTTGGTAGAGTCCATAAAATCAATTTTATGATGAAAAACGATGACCCCGGACCAGTCGAACGTACAAAAAATGTTCAATATTGATGAAATTTTAACATTTAATCTTTTGACTTTAAATTACTGTTGGATGTGAATTATTACTTTTTCAACTAAAATATGTGTGTTTAAAGTCATTTCTGTGCTTGAAATTTGTCAAAATTGAAGCTTTGAGTAAGCAAAACTCTGTAAAAATGACAATTTTGGTAACTGTGAGGGTTTAAAAAGTGGTTATTCAACATGAGGCCCGATCCAAATGACATTTTGAATCATTTTTGGTAGAGTCCAAAATATCAATTTTATGATGAAAAACGATGACCCCGGACCAGTCGAACGTACAAAAAATTGTCAATATTGATGAAATTTTAACATTTAATCTTTAGACTTTAAATTACTGTTGGATGTGAATTATTACTTTTTCAACTAAAATATGTGTGTTTAAAGTCATTTCTGTGCTTGAAATTTGTCAAAATTGAAGCTTTGAGTAAGCAAAACTCTGTAAAAATGGCAATTTTGGGCACTGTGAGGGTTTAAAAAGTGGTTATTCAACATGAGGCCCGATCCAAATGACATTTTGAATCATTATTGGTAGAGTCCAAAAAATCAATTTTATGATGAAAAACGATGACCCCGGACCAGTCGAACGTACAATAATGAAAAAATAAATAAATAAATGAATAATAAAAATTGAACAAAATTAAAAAAAAATTTTTTTTAAAAATGATGACATTTTAACATTTACTCTTTTGACTTTAAATTACTGTTGGATGTGAATTATTACTTTTTCAACTAAAATAAGTGCGTTTAAAGTGATTTCTGTGCCTGAAATTGGTCAAAATGAAGCTTATGAGTAAGCAAAACTCTGTAAAAATGACAATTTTGGTAACTGTGTGGAATTAAAAAGTGGTTATTCAACATGAGGACCGATCCAAATGACATTTTGAATAATTTTTGGTAGAGTCCATAAAATCAATTTTATGATGAAAAACGATGACCCTGGACCAGTCGAACGTACAAAAAATTGTCAATATTGATTAAATTTTAACATTTAATCTTTTGACTTTAAATTACTGTTGGATGTGAATTATTACTTTTTCTACTAAAATATGTGTGTTTAAAGTCATTTCTGTGCCTGCAATTTGTCAAAATTGAAGCTTTGAGTAAGCAAAACTCTGTAAAAATGGCAATTTTGGGCACTGTGAGGGATTAAAAAGTGGTTATTCAACATGAGGCCCGATCCAAATGACATTTTGAATCATTTTTGGTAGAGTCCAAAAAATCAATTTTATGATGAAAAACGATGACCCCGGACCAGTCGAACGTACAATAATAATAAAAAATAAAATTTAAAAAAATAAAAAAAATAAATAAATTAACATTTAAAAAAAATAAAAAATTCAAAAAATAAAAAATCATGACATTTTAACATTTAATCTTTTGACTTTAAATTACTGTTGGATGTGAATTATTACCTTTTCAACTAAAATAAGTGTGTTTAAAGTGATTTCTGTGCCTGAAATTGTCAAAAGTGAAGCTTTGAGTAAGCAAAACTCTGTAAAAATGACAATTTTGGTAACTGTGAGGGTTTAAAAAGTGGTTATTCAACATGAGGCCCGATCCAAATGACATTTTGAATCATTTTTGGTAGAGTCCAAAAAATCAATTTTATGATGAAAAACGATGACCCCGGACCAGTCGAACGTACAAAAAATTGTCAATATTGATGACATTTTAACATTTAATCTTTTGACTTTAAATTACTGTTGGATGTGAATTATTACTTTTTCAACTAAAATATGTGTGTTTTAAGTCATTTCTGTGCTTGAAATTTGTCAAAATTGAAGCTTTGAGTAAGCAAAACTCTGTAAAAATGGCAATTTTGGTCACTGTGAGGGTTTAAAAAGTGGTTATTCAACATGAGGCCCGATCCAAATGACATTTTGAATCATTTTTGGTAGAGTCCAAAAAATCAATTTTATGATGAAAAACGATGACCCCGGACCAGTCGAACGTACAATAATGAAAAAATAAATAAATAAATAAATAAAAAAAATTGAACAAAATTAAAAAAAAAAAAAAAAAAAATGATGACATTTTAACATTTAATCTTTTGACTTTAAATTACTGTTGGGTGTGAATTATTACTTTTTCAAATAAAATAAGTGCGTTTAAAGTGATTTCTGTGCCTGAAATTGGTCAAAATGAAGCTTATGAGTAAGCAAAACTCTGTAAAAATGACAATTTTGGTAACTGTGAGGAATTAAAAAGTGGTTATTCAACATGAGGCCCGATCCAAATGACATTTTGAATCATTTTTGGTAGAGTCCATAAAATCAATTTTATGATGAAAAACGATGACCCTGGACCAGTCGAACGTACAAAAAATTGTCAATATTGATGAAATTTTAACATTTAATCTTTTGACTTTAAATTACTGTTGGATGTGAATTATTACTTTTTTTACTAAAATATGTGTGTTTAAAGTCATTTCTGTGCCTGAAATTTGTCAAAATTGAAGCTTTGAGTAAGCAAAACTCTGTAAAAATGGCAATTTTGGGCACTGTGAGGGATTAAAAAGTGGTTATTCAACATGAGGCCCGATCCAAATGACATTTTGAATCATTTTTGGTAGAGTCGATGCAATCAATCTTATGATGAAAAACGATGACCCCGGACCAGTCGAACGGACAATAATTAAAAAAAAAATGTTTGCAAATAAAAATAATAAAAAAAAAAATTCAAACAAAATTGAACAAAATTTTAAGAAAATAAATAAATAAAAAATAAAAAAAAATAAAAATTTTAAATTTAAAAAAAATAAATAAAAAAAAAATGATGACATTTTAACATTTAAGCTTTTGACTTTAAATTGCTGTTGGGTGTGAATTATTACTTTTTCAACTAGAATAAGTGTGTTTAAAGTGATTTCTGTGCCTGAAATTGGTCAAAAGTGAAGCTTCTGAGTAAGCAAAACTCTGTAAAAATGACAATTTTGGTAACTGTGAGGGTTTAAAAAGTGGTTATTCATATGAGGCCCGATCCAAATGACATTTTGAATAAGTTTTTGGTAGAGTCCATAAAATCAATTTTATGATGAAAAACGATGACCCCGGACCAGTCGAACGTACAAAAAATTGTCAATATTGATGAAATTTTAACATTTAATCTTTTGGCTTTAAATTACTGTTGGATGTGAATTATTACTTTTTCAACTAAAATATGTGTGTTTAAAGTCATTTCTGTGCCTGAAATTTGTCAAAATTGAAGCTTTGAGTAAGCAAAACTCTGTAAAAATGGCAATTTTGGTCACTGTGAGGGTTTAAAAAGTGGTTATTCAACATGAGGCCCGATCCAAATGACATTTTGAATCATTTTTGGTAGAGTCCAAAATATCAATTTTATGATGAAAAACGATGACCCCGGACCAGTCGAACGTACAATAATAAAAAATAAAAAATAAAAAAATAATTTAAAAAAATAAAAAAATTGAACAAAATTAAAAATAAATAAATAAACAAATAAATTTTAAAAAAAATGACATTTTAACATTTAATCTTTTGACTTTAAATTACTGTTGGATGTGAATTATTACTTTTTCAACTAAAATAAGTGTGTTTAAAGTGATTTCTGTGCCTGAAATTGGTCAAAAGTGAAGCTTCTGAGTAAGCAAAACTCTGTAAAAATGACAATTTTGGTAACTGTGAGGGATTAAAAAGTGGTTATTCAACATGAGGCCCGATCCAAATGACATTTTGAATCATTTTTGGTAGAGTTCATAAAATCAATTTTATGATGAAAATCGATGACCCCGGACCAGTCGAACGTACAAAAAATAGTCAATATTGATGAAATTTTAACATTTAATCTTTTGACTTTAAATTACTGTTGGATGTGAATTATTACTTTTTCAACTAAAATATGTGTTTAAAGTCATTTCTATGCCTGCAATTGGTCAAAATTGAAGCTTTGAGTAAGCAAAACTCTGTAAAAATGGCAATTTTGGTCACTGTGAGGGTTTAAAAAAGTGGTTATTCAACATGAGGCCCGATCCAAATGACATTTTGAATCATTTTTGGTAAAGTCCATAATATCAATTTTATGATGAAAAACGATGACCCCGGACCAGTCGAACGTACAATAATAAAAAATGAAAAAAAAAAAAAAATGAAAAAAAAAAAAACATTTAAAAATTGAACAAAATTTAAAAAAAATAAAACATTTAAAAAAAAATGATGAAATTTTAACATTTAATCTTTTGACTTTTAAATGACTGTTGGATGGGAATTATTACTTTTTCAACTAAAATATGTGTTTAAAGTCATTTCTATGCCTGCAATTGGTCAAAATTGAAGCTTTGAGTAAGCAAAACTCTGTCAAAATGACAATTTTGGTAACTGTGAGGGTTTAAAAAGTGGTTATTCAACATGAGGCCCGATCCAAATGACATTTTGAATCATTTTTGGTAGAGTCCAGAAAATCAATTTTATGATGAAAAACGATGACCCCGGACCAGTCGAACGTACAATAATGAAAAAATAAATAAATAAATGAATAATAAAAATTGAACAAAATTAAAAAAAAAAATTTTTTTAAATGATGACATTTTAACATTTAATCTTTTGACTTTAAATTACTGTTGGATGTGAATTATTACTTTTTCAACTAAAATAAGTGTGTTTAAAGTGATTTCTGTGCCTGAAATTGGTCAAAATGAAGCTTATGAGTAAGCAAAACTCTGTAAAAATGGCAATTTTGGTAACTGTGTGGAATTAAAAAGTGGTTATTCAACATGAGGACCGATCCAAATGACATTTTGAATAATTTTTGGTAGAGTCCATAAAATCAATTTTATGATGAAAAACGATGACCCTGGACCAGTCGAACGTACAAAAAATTGTCAATATTGATGAAATTTTAACATTTAATCTTTTGACTTTAAATTACTGTTGGATGTGAATTATTACTTTTTCTACTAAAATATGTGTGTTTAAAGTCATTTCTGTGCCTGCAATTTGTCAAAATTGAAGCTTTGAGTAAGCAAAACTCTGTAAAAATGGCAATTTTGGGCACTGTGAGGGATTAAAAAGTGGTTATTCAACATGAGGCCCGATCCAAATGACATTTTGAATCATTTTTGGTAGAGTCCAAAAAATCAATTTTATGATGAAAAACGATGACCCCGGACCAGTCGAACGTACAATAATAATAAAAAATAAAATTTAAAAAAATTAAAAAAATAAATAAATTAACATTTAAAAAAAATAAAAAATTCAAAAAATAAAAAATCATGACATTTTAACATTTAATCTTTTGACTTTAAATTACTGTTGGATGTGAATTATTACCTTTTCAACTAAAACAAGTGTGTTTAAAGTGATTTCTGTGCCTGAAATTGTCAAAAGTGAAGCTTTGAGTAAGCAAAACTCTGTAAAAATGACAATTTTGGTAACTGTGAGGGTTTAAAAAGTGGTTATTCAACATGAGGCCCGATCCAAATGACATTTTGAATCATTTTTGGTAGAGTCCAAAAAATCAATTTTATGATGAAAAACGATGACCCCGGACCAGTCGAACGTACAAAAAATTGTCAATATTGATGACATTTTAACATTTAATCTTTTGACTTTAAATTACTGTTGGATGTGAATTATTACTTTTTCAACTAAAATGTGTGTGTTTAAAGTCATTTCTGTGCTTGAAATTTGTCAAAATTGAAGCTTTGAGTAAGCAAAACTCTGTAAAAATGGCAATTTTGGTCACTGTGAGGGTTTAAAAAGTGGTTATTCAACATGAGGCCCGATCCAAATGACATTTTGAATCATTTTTGGTAGAGTCCAAAAAATCAATTTTATGATGAAAAACGATGACCCCGGACCAGTCGAACGTACAATAATGAAAAAATAAATAAATAAATAAATAAAAAAAATTGAACAAAATTAAAAAAATAAAAAATAAAAAAAATGATGACATTTTAACATTTAATCTTTTGACTTTAAATTACTGTTGGATGTGAATTATTACTTTTTCAACTAAAATAAGTGCGTTTAAAGTGATTTCTGTGCCTGAAATTGGTCAAAATGAAGCTTATGAGTAAGCAAAACTCTGTAAAAATGACAATTTTGGTAACTGTGAGGAATTAAAAAGTGGTTATTCAACATGAGGCCCGATCCAAATGACATTTTGAATCATTTTTGGTAGAGTCCATAAAATCAATTTTATGATGAAAAACGATGACCCTGGACCAGTCGAACGTACAAAAAATTGTCAATATTGATGAAATTTTAACATTTAATCTTTTGACTTTAAATTACTGTTGGATGTGAATTATTACTTTTTTTACTAAAATATGTGTGTTTAAAGTAATTTCTGTGCCTGAAATTTGTCAAAATTGAAGCTTTGAGTAAGCAAAACTCTGTAAAACTGGCAATTTTGGGCACTGTGAGGGATTAAAAAGTGGTTATTCAACATGAGGCCCGATCCAAATGACATTTTGAATCATTTTTGGTAGAGTCCATGCAATCAATCTTATGATGAAAAACGATGACCCCGGACCAGTCGAACGGACAATAATTAAAAAAAAAAAATTGCAAATAAAAATAATAAAAAAAAAATTTAAACAAAATTGAACAACATTTTAAGAAAATAAATAAATAAAAAAAAAAAAAAAAAATGTTTAATTTAAAAAAAATAAATAAAAAAAAAATGATGACATTTTAACATTTAAGCTTTTGACTTTAAATTGCTGTTGGATGTGAATGATTACTTTTTCAACTAGAATAAGTGTGTTTAAAGTGATTTCTGTGCCTGAAATTGGTCAAAAGTGAAGCTTCTGAGTAAGCAAAACTCTGTAAAAATGACAATTTTGGTAACTGTGAGGGTTTAAAAAGTGGTTATTCATATGAGGCCCGATCCAAATGACATTTTGAATAAGTTTTTGGTAGAGTCCATAAAATCAATTTTATGATGAAAAACGATGACCCCGGACCAGTCGAACGTACAAAAAATTGTCAATATTGATGAAATTTTAACATTTAATCTTTTGGCTTTAAATTACTGTTGGATGTGAATTATTACTTTTTCAACTAAAATATGTGTGTTTAAAGTCATTTCTGTGCCTGAAATTTGTCAAAATTGAAGCTTTGAGTAAGCAAAACTCTGTAAAAATGGCAATTTTGGTCACTGTGAGGGTTTAAAAAGTGGTTATTCAACATGAGGCCCGATCCAAATGACATTTTGAATCATTTTTGGTAGAGTCCAAAATATCAATTTTATGATGAAAAACGATGACCCCGGACCAGTCGAACGTACAATAATAAAAAATAAAAAATAAAAAAATAATTAAAAAAAATAAAAAAATTGAACAAAATTAAAAATAAATAAATAAACAAATACATTTAAAAAAAAATGGCATTTTAACATTTAATCTTTTGACTTTAAATTACTGTTGGATGTGAATTATTACTTTTTCAACTAAAATAAGTGTGTTTAAAGTGATTTCTGTGCCTGAAATTGGTCAAAAGTGAAGCTTCTGAGTAAGCAAAACTCTGTAAAAATGACAATTTTGGTAACTGTGAGGGATTAAAAAGTGGTTATTCAACATGAGGCCCGATCCAAATGACATTTTGAATCATTTTTGGTAGAGTTCATAAAATCAATTTTATGATGAAAATCGATGACCCCGGACCAGTCGAACGTACAAAAAATTGTCAATATTGATGAAATTTTAACATTTGATCTTTTGACTTTAAATTACTGTTGGATGTGAATTATTACTTTTTCAACTAAAATATGTGTTTAAAGTCATTTCTATGCCTGCAATTGGTCAAAATTGAAGCTTTGAGTAAGCAAAACTCTGTAAAAATGGCAATTTTGGTCACTGTGAGGGTTTAAAAAAGTGGTTATTCAACATGAGGCCCGATCCAAATGACATTTTGAATCATTTTTGGTAAAGTCCATAAAATCAATTTTATGATGAAAAACGATGACCCCGGACCAGTCGAACGTACAATAATAAAAAATAAAAAATTTAAAAAAAAATTAAAAAAAAAAAACATTTAAAAATTGAACAAAATTTAAAAAAAAGAAAACATTAAAAAAAAAATGATGACATTTTAACATTTAATCTTTTGACTTTTAAATGACTGTTGGATGTGAATTATTACTTTTTCAACTAAAATATGTGTTTAAAGTCATTTCTATGCCTGCAATTGGTCAAAATTGAAGCTTTGAGTAAGCAAAACTCTGTAAAAATGACAATTTTGGTAACTGTGAGGGATTAAAAAGTGGTTATTCACATGAGGCCCGATCCAAATGACATTTTGAATCATTTTTGGTAGAGTCCATAAAATCAATTTTATGATGAAAAACGATGACCCCGGACCAGTCGAATGTACAATAATTAAAAAAAAAAAAAATTAAAATAAAAATAAAAAATAAAACATTTAAACAAAATTGAACAAAATTTAAAAAAAATAAAAAAATTAAAAAAATAAAAATAAAAAAAACATTTTTTTAAATAAAAAAGATAAAAAAAATAAAAAAAGATGAAATTTTAACATTGAATCTTTTGACTTTAAATTACTGTTGGATGTGAATTATTACTTTTTCAACTAAAATAAGTGTGTTTAAAGTGATTTCTGTGCCTGAAATTGGTCAAAAGTGAAGCTTCTGAGTAAGCAAAACTCTGTAAAAATGACAATTTTGGTAACTGTGAGGGATTAAAAAGTGGTTATTCACATGAGGCCCGATCCAAATGACATTTTGAATCATTTTTGGTAGAGTCCATAAAATCAATTTTATGATGAAAAACGATGATCCCGGACCAGTCGAATGTACAATAATGAAAAAAAAAATTTTTTAAATAAAAATAAAAAAATAAAATATTTAAACAAAATTGAACAAAATATTACAAAAATAAAAAAATAAAAAAAATAAAAATAAATAAACATTTTTTTAAATAAAAAAAAAATAAAAATAAAAAATAAATGATGAAATTTTAACATTTAATCTTTTGACTTTAAATTACTGTTGAATGTGAATTATTACTTTTTCTACTAAAATATGTGTGTTTAAAGTCATTTCTGTGCCTGAAATTTGTCAAAATTGAAGCTTTGAGTAAGCAAAACTCTGTAAAAATGGCAATTTTGGGCACTGTGAGGGTTTAAAAAGTGGTTATTCAACATGAGGCCCGATCCAAATGACATTTTGAATCATTTTTGGTAGAGTCCAAAAAATCAATCTTATGATGAAAAACGATGACCCCGGACCAGTCGAACGTACAATAATAATAAAAAATAAATAAAAAAAATAAAAAAAATTGAACAAAATTAAAAAATAAACAAAAAAAATTTAAAAAATTAAAAAAAAATTAAAAAAAACAATTAAAAAAAAAAATGATGACATTTTAACATTTAATCTTTTGACTTTAAATTACTGTTGGATGTGAATTATTAATTTTTCAACTAAAATAAGTGTGTTTAAAGTGATTTCTGTGCCTGAAATTGGTCAAAAGTGAAGCTTCTGAGTAAGCAAAACTCTGTAAAAATGACAATTTTGGTAACTGTGAGGGATTAAAAAGTGGTTATTCACATGAGGCCCGATCCAAATGACATTTTGAATCATTTTTGGTAGAGTCCATAAAATCAATTTTATGATGAAAAACGATGACCCCGGACCAGTCGAATGTACAATAATAAAAAAAAAACATTTTTTTAAATAAAAATAAAAAAATACAATATTTAAACAAAATTGAACAAAATTTTAAAAAAATAAAAAAATTAAAAAAATTGAAATAAAAAACATTTTTTTAAATTTAAAAAAAAATAAAAAAATAAAAAAAAGATGAAATTTTAACATTTAATCTTTTGACTTTAAATTGCAGTTGGATGTGAATTATTACTTTTTCAACTAAAATAAATGTGTTTAAAGTGATTTCTGTGCCTGAAATTGGTCAAAAGTGAAGCTTCTGAGTAAGCAAAACTCTGTAAAAATGACAATTTTGGTAACTGTGAGGGATTAAAAAGTGGTTTTTCACATGAGGCCCGATCCAAATGACATTTTGAATCATTTTTAGTAGAGTCCATAAAATCAATTTTATGATGAAAAACGATGACCCCGGACCAGTCGAATGTACAATAATTAAAAAAAAAAAAAATTAAAATAAAAAAAAAAAAATAAAATATTTAAACAAAATTGAACAAAATTTAAAAAAAAAAATAAATAAAAAAAAAATAAAAAAAAAAACCTTTTTTTCAAATTAAAAAAATAAATAAAAAATAAATAAAAAAAAGATGAAATTTTAACATTGAATCTTTTGACTTTAAATTACTGTTGGATGTGAATTATTACTTTTTCAACTAAAATAAATGTGTTTAAAGTGATTTCTGTGCCTGAAATTGGTCAAAAGTGAAGCTTCTGAGTAAGCAAAACTCTGTAAAAATGACAATTTTGGTAACTGTGAGGGTTTAAAAAGTGGTTATTCACCATGAGGCCCGATCCAAATGACATTTTGAATCATTTTTGGTAGAGTCCATAAAATCAATTTTATGATGAAAAACGATGACCCCGGACCAGTCGAACGTACAAAAAATGTTCAATATTGATGAAATTTTAACATTTAATCTTTTGACTTTAAATTACTGTTGGATGTGAATTATTACTTTTTCAACTAAAATATGTGTGTTTAAAGTCATTTCTGTGCTTGAAATTTGTCAAAATTGAAGCTTTGAGTAAGCAAAACTCTGTAAAAATGACAATTTTGGTAACTGTGAGGGTTTAAAAAGTGGTTATTCAACATGAGGCCCGATCCAAATGACATTTTGAATCATTTTTGGTAGAGTCCAAAATATCAATTTTATGATGAAAAACGATGACCCCGGACCAGTCGAACGTACAAAAAATTGTCAATATTGATGAAATTTTAACATTTAATCTTTAGACTTTAAATTACTGTTGGATGTGAATTATTACTTTTTCAACTAAAATATGTGTGTTTAAAGTCATTTCTGTGCTTGAAATTTGTCAAAATTGAAGCTTTGAGTAAGCAAAACTCTGTAAAAATGGCAATTTTGGGCACTGTGAGGGTTTAAAAAGTGGTTATTCAACATGAGGCCCGATCCAAATGACATTTTGAATCATTATTGGTAGAGTCCAAAAAATCAATTTTATGATGAAAAACGATGACCCCGGACCAGTCGAACGTACAATAATGAAAAAATAAATAAATAAATGAATAATAAAAATTGAACAAAATTAAAAAAAAATTTTTTTTAAAAATGATGACATTTTAACATTTACTCTTTTGACTTTAAATTACTGTTGGATGTGAATTATTACTTTTTCAACTAAAATAAGTGCGTTTAAAGTGATTTCTGTGCCTGAAATTGGTCAAAATGAAGCTTATGAGTAAGCAAAACTCTGTAAAAATGACAATTTTGGTAACTGTGTGGAATTAAAAAGTGGTTATTCAACATGAGGACCGATCCAAATGACATTTTGAATAATTTTTGGTAGAGTCCATAAAATCAATTTTATGATGAAAAACGATGACCCTGGACCAGTCGAACGTACAAAAAATTGTCAATATTGATTAAATTTTAACATTTAATCTTTTGACTTTAAATTACTGTTGGATGTGAATTATTACTTTTTCTACTAAAATATGTGTGTTTAAAGTCATTTCTGTGCCTGCAATTTGTCAAAATTGAAGCTTTGAGTAAGCAAAACTCTGTAAAAATGGCAATTTTGGGCACTGTGAGGGATTAAAAAGTGGTTATTCAACATGAGGCCCGATCCAAATGACATTTTGAATCATTTTTGGTAGAGTCCAAAAAATCAATTTTATGATGAAAAACGATGACCCCGGACCAGTCGAACGTACAATAATAATAAAAAATAAAATTTAAAAAAATAAAAAAAATAAATAAATTAACATTTAAAAAAAATAAAAAATTCAAAAAATAAAAAATCATGACATTTTAACATTTAATCTTTTGACTTTAAATTACTGTTGGATGTGAATTATTACCTTTTCAACTAAAATAAGTGTGTTTAAAGTGATTTCTGTGCCTGAAATTGTCAAAAGTGAAGCTTTGAGTAAGCAAAACTCTGTAAAAATGACAATTTTGGTAACTGTGAGGGTTTAAAAAGTGGTTATTCAACATGAGGCCCGATCCAAATGACATTTTGAATCATTTTTGGTAGAGTCCAAAAAATCAATTTTATGATGAAAAACGATGACCCCGGACCAGTCGAACGTACAAAAAATTGTCAATATTGATGACATTTTAACATTTAATCTTTTGACTTTAAATTACTGTTGGATGTGAATTATTACTTTTTCAACTAAAATATGTGTGTTTTAAGTCATTTCTGTGCTTGAAATTTGTCAAAATTGAAGCTTTGAGTAAGCAAAACTCTGTAAAAATGGCAATTTTGGTCACTGTGAGGGTTTAAAAAGTGGTTATTCAACATGAGGCCCGATCCAAATGACATTTTGAATCATTTTTGGTAGAGTCCAAAAAATCAATTTTATGATGAAAAACGATGACCCCGGACCAGTCGAACGTACAATAATGAAAAAATAAATAAATAAATAAATAAAAAAAATTGAACAAAATTAAAAAAAAAAAAAAAAAAATGATGACATTTTAACATTTAATCTTTTGACTTTAAATTACTGTTGGATGTGAATTATTACTTTTTCAACTAAAATAAGTGCGTTTAAAGTGATTTCTGTGCCTGAAATTGGTCAAAATGAAGCTTATGAGTAAGCAAAACTCTGTAAAAATGACAATTTTGGTAACTGTGAGGAATTAAAAAGTGGTTATTCAACATGAGGCCCGATCCAAATGACATTTTGAATCATTTTTGGTAGAGTCCATAAAATCAATTTTATGATGAAAAACGATGACCCTGGACCAGTCGAACGTACAAAAAATTGTCAATATTGATGAAATTTTAACATTTAATCTTTTGACTTTAAATTACTGTTGGATGTGAATTATTACTTTTTTTACTAAAATATGTGTGTTTAAAGTCATTTCTGTGCCTGAAATTTGTCAAAATTGAAGCTTTGAGTAAGCAAAACTCTGTAAAAATGGCAATTTTGGGCACTGTGAGGGATTAAAAAGTGGTTATTCAACATGAGGCCCGATCCAAATGACATTTTGAATCATTTTTGGTAGAGTCGATGCAATCAATCTTATGATGAAAAACGATGACCCCGGACCAGTCGAACGGACAATAATTAAAAAAAAAATGTTTGCAAATAAAAATAATAAAAAAAAAAATTCAAACAAAATTGAACAAAATTTTAAGAAAATAAATAAATAAAAAATAAAAAAAAAAAAAATTTTAAATTTAAAAAAAATAAATAAAAAAAAAATGATGACATTTTAACATTTAAGCTTTTGACTTTAAATTGCTGTTGGATGTGAATTATTACTTTTTCAACTAGAATAAGTGTGTTTAAAGTGATTTCTGTGCCTGAAATTGGTCAAAAGTGAAGCTTCTGAGTAAGCAAAACTCTGTAAAAATGACAATTTTGGTAACTGTGAGGGTTTAAAAAGTGGTTATTCATATGAGGTCCGATCCAAATGACATTTTGAATAAGTTTTTGGTAGAGTCCATAAAATCAATTTTATGATGAAAAACGATGACCCCGGACCAGTCGAACGTACAAAAAATTGTCAATATTGATGAAATTTTAACATTTAATCTTTTGGCTTTAAATTACTGTTGGATGTGAATTATTACTTTTTCAACTAAAATATGTGTGTTTAAAGTCATTTCTGTGCCTGAAATTTGTCAAAATTGAAGCTTTGAGTAAGCAAAACTCTGTAAAAATGGCAATTTTGGTCACTGTGAGGGTTTAAAAAGTGGTTATTCAACATGAGGCCCGATCCAAATGACATTTTGAATCATTTTTGGTAGAGTCCAAAATATCAATTTTATGATGAAAAACGATGACCCCGGACCAGTCGAACGTACAATAATAAAAAATAAAAAATAAAAAAATAATTAAAAAAAATAAAAAAATTGAACAAAATTAAAAATAAATAAATAAACAAATAAATTTTAAAAAAATGACATTTTAACATTTAATCTTTTGACTTTAAATTACTGTTGGATGTGAATTATTACTTTTTCAACTAAAATAAGTGTGTTTAAAGTGATTTCTGTGCCTGAAATTGGTCAAAAGTGAAGCTTCTGAGTAAGCAAAACTCTGTAAAAATGACAATTTTGGTAACTGTGAGGGATTAAAAAGTGGTTATTCAACATGAGGCCCGATCCAAATGACATTTTGAATCATTTTTGGTAGAGTTCATAAAATCAATTTTATGATGAAAATCGATGACCCCGGACCAGTCGAACGTACAAAAAATAGTCAATATTGATGAAATTTTAACATTTAATCTTTTGACTTTAAATTACTGTTGGATGTGAATTATTACTTTTTCAACTAAAATATGTGTTTAAAGTCATTTCTATGCCTGCAATTGGTCAAAATTGAAGCTTTGAGTAAGCAAAACTCTGTAAAAATGGCAATTTTGGTCACTGTGAGGGTTTAAAAAAGTGGTTATTCAACATGAGGCCCGATCCAAATGACATTTTGAATCATTTTTGGTAAAGTCCATAAAATCAATTTTATGATGAAAAACGATGACCCCGGACCAGTCGAACGTACAATAATAAAAAATGAAAAAAAAAAAAAATGAAAAAAAAAAAAACATTTAAAAATTGAACAAAATTTAAAAAAAATAAAACATTTAAAAAAAAATGATGAAATTTTAACATTTAATCTTTTGACTTTTAAATGACTGTTGGATGTGAATTATTACTTTTTCAACTAAAATATGTGTTTAAAGTCATTTCTATGCCTGCAATTGGTCAAAATTGAAGCTTTGAGTAAGCAAAACTCTGTCAAAATGACAATTTTGGTAACTGTGAGGGTTTAAAAAGTGGTTATTCAACATGAGGCCCGATCCAAATGACATTTTGAATCATTTTTGGTAGAGTCCAGAAAATCAATTTTATGATGAAAAACGATGACCCCGGACCAGTCGAACGTACAATAATGAAAAAATAAATAAATAAATGAATAATAAAAATTGAACAAAATTAAAAAAAAAAAATTTTTTAAAATGATGACATTTTAACATTTAATCTTTTGACTTTAAATTACTGTTGGATGTGAATTATTACTTTTTCAACTAAAATAAGTGTGTTTAAAGTGATTTCTGTGCCTGAAATTGGTCAAAATGAAGCTTATGAGTAAGCAAAACTCTGTAAAAATGACAATTTTGGTAACTGTGTGGAATTAAAAAGTGGTTATTCAACATGAGGACCGATCCAAATGACATTTTGAATAATTTTTGGTAGAGTCCATAAAATCAATTTTATGATGAAAAACGATGACCCTGGACCAGTCGAACGTACAAAAAATTGTCAATATTGATGAAATTTTAACATTTAATCTTTTGACTTTAAATTACTGTTGGATGTGAATTATTACTTTTTCTACTAAAATATGTGTGTTTAAAGTCATTTCTGTGCCTGCAATTTGTCAAAATTGAAGCTTTGAGTAAGCAAAACTCTGTAAAAATGGCAATTTTGGGCACTGTGAGGGATTAAAAAGTGGTTATTCAACATGAGGCCCGATCCAAATGACATTTTGAATCATTTTTGGTAGAGTCCAAAAAATCAATTTTATGATGAAAAACGATGACCCCGGACCAGTCGAACGTACAATAATAATAAAAAATAAAATTTAAAAAAATTAAAAAAATAAATAAATTAACATTTAAAAAAAATAAAAAATTCAAAAAATAAAAAATCATGACATTTTAACATTTAATCTTTTGACTTTAAATTACTGTTGGATGTGAATTATTACCTTTTCAACTAAAATAAGTGTGTTTAAAGTGATTTCTGTGCCTGAAATTGTCAAAAGTGAAGCTTTGAGTAAGCAAAACTCTGTAAAAATGACAATTTTGGTAACTGTGAGGGTTTAAAAAGTGGTTATTCAACATGAGGCCCGATCCAAATGACATTTTGAATCATTTTTGGTAGAGTCCAAAAAATCAATTTTATGATGAAAAACGATGACCCCGGACCAGTCGAACGTACAAAAAATTGTCAATATTGATGACATTTTAACATTTAATCTTTTGACTTTAAATTACTGTTGGATGTGAATTATTACTTTTTCAACTAAAATGTGTGTGTTTAAAGTCATTTCTGTGCTTGAAATTTGTCAAAATTGAAGCTTTGAGTAAGCAAAACTCTGTAAAAATGGCAATTTTGGTCACTGTGAGGGTTTAAAAAGTGGTTATTCAACATGAGGCCCGATCCAAATGACATTTTGAATCATTTTTGGTAGAGTCCAAAAAATCAATTTTATGATGAAAAACGATGACCCCGGACCAGTCGAACGTACAATAATGAAAAAATAAATAAATAAATAAATAAAAAAAATTGAACAAAATTAAAAAAATAAAAAATAAAAAAAATGATGACATTTTAACATTTAATCTTTTGACTTTAAATTACTGTTGGATGTGAATTATTACTTTTTCAACTAAAATAAGTGCGTTTAAAGTGATTTCTGTGCCTGAAATTGGTCAAAATGAAGCTTATGAGTAAGCAAAACTCTGTAAAAATGACAATTTTGGTAACTGTGAGGAATTAAAAAGTGGTTATTCAACATGAGGCCCGATCCAAATGACATTTTGAATCATTTTTGGTAGAGTCCATAAAATCAAGTTTATGATGAAAAACGATGACCCTGGACCAGTCGAACGTACAAAAAATTGTCAATATTGATGAAATTTTAACATTTAATCTTTTGACTTTAAATTACTGTTGGATGTGAATTATTACTTTTTTTACTAAAATATGTGTGTTTAAAGTCATTTCTGTGCCTGAAATTTGTCAAAATTGAAGCTTTGAGTAAGCAAAACTCTGTAAAAATGGCAATTTTGGGCACTGTGAGGGATTAAAAAGTGGTTATTCAACATGAGGCCCGATCCAAATGACATTTTGAATCATTTTTGGTAGAGTCCATGCAATCAATCTTATGATGAAAAACGATGACCCCGGACCTGTCGAACGGACAATAATAAAAAAAAAAAAAAATTGCAAATAAAAATAATAAAAAAAAAATTTAAACAAAATTGAACAAAATTTTAAGAAAATAAATAAATAAAAAAAATAAAAAAAAAATGTTTAATTTAAAAAAAAAAAATAAAAAAAAAATGATGACATTTTAACATTTAAGCTTTTGACTTTAAATTGCTGTTGGATGTGAATGATTACTTTTTCAACTAGAATAAGTGTGTTTAAAGTGATTTCTGTGCCTGAAATTGGTCAAAAGTGAAGCTTCTGAGTAAGCAAAACTCTGTAAAAATGACAATTTTGGTAACTGTGAGGGTTTAAAAAGTGGTTATTCATATGAGGCCCGATCCAAATGACATTTTGAATAAGTTTTTGGTAGAGTCCATAAAATCAATTTTATGATGAAAAACGATGACCCCGGACCAGTCGAACGTACAAAAAATTGTCAATATTGATGAAATTTTAACATTTAATCTTTTGGCTTTAAATTACTGTTGGATGTGAATTATTACTTTTTCAACTAAAATATGTGTGTTTAAAGTCATTTCTGTGCCTGAAATTTGTCAAAATTGAAGCTTTGAGTAAGCAAAACTCTGTAAAAATGGCAATTTTGGTGACTGTGAGGGTTTAAAAAGTGGTTATTCAACATGAGGCCCGATCCAAATGACATTTTGAATCATTTTTGGTAGAGTCCAAAATATCAATTTTATGATGAAAAACGATGACCCCGGACCAGTCGAACGTACAATAATAAAAAATAAAAAATAAAAAAATAATTAAAAAAAATAAAAAAATTGAACAAAATTAAAAATAAATAAATAAACAAATACATTTTAAAAAAAATGGCATTTTAACATTTAATCTTTTGACTTTAAATTACTGTTGGATGTGAATTATTACTTTTTCAACTAAAATAAGTGTGTTTAAAGTGATTAATGTGCCTGAAATTGGTCAAAAGTGAAGCTTCTGAGTAAGCAAAACTCTGTAAAAATGACAATTTTGGTAACTGTGAGGGATTAAAAAGTGGTTATTCAACATGAGGCCCGATCCAAATGACATTTTGAATCATTTTTGGTAGAGTTCATAAAATCAATTTTATGATGAAAATCGATGACCCCGGACCAGTCGAACGTACAAAAAATTGTCAATATTGATGAAATTTTAACATTTGATCTTTTGACTTTAAATTACTGTTGGATGTGAATTATTACTTTTTCAACTAAAATATGTGTTTAAAGTCATTTCTATGCCTGCAATTGGTCAAAATTGAAGCTTTGAGTAAGCAAAACTCTGTAAAAATGGCAATTTTGGTCACTGTGAGGGTTTAAAAAAGTGGTTATTCAACATGAGGCCCGATCCAAATGACATTTTGAATCATTTTTGGTAAAGTCCATAAAATCAATTTTATGATGAAAAACGATGACCCCGGACCAGTCGAACGTACAATAATAAAAAATAAAAAATTTAAAAAAAAATTAAAAAAAAAAAACATTTAAAATTTGAACAAAATTTAAAAAAAAGAAAACATTAAAAAAAAATGATGACATTTTAACATTTAATCTTTTGACTTTTAAATGACTGTTGGATGTGAATTATTACTTTTTCAACTAAAATATGTGTTTAAAGTCATTTCTATGCCTGCAATTGGTCAAAATTGAAGCTTTGAGTAAGCAAAACTCTGTCAAAATGACAATTTTGGTAACTGTGAGGGTTTAAAAAGTGGTTATTCAACATGAGGCCCGATCCAAATGACATTTTGAATCATTTTTGGTAGAGTCCAGAAAATCAATTTTATGACGAAAAACGATGACACCGGACCAGTCGAACGTTCAAAAAAGTGGTCAATATTGAGGAAATTTTAACATTTAATCTTTTGACTTTTAAATGACTGTTGGCTGTGAATTATTACTTTTTCAACTAAAAAAAGTGGAAAGAAAAACAAATAAAAAAATAAAAAAAATACAAAAACTTAAAGAATAAAAATAAAAAAATAAAAAATTTAAAAACAATTGAACAAAATTAAAAAAACATAATAATAAATAAAAAAATATAATTTTTTTTTTAAATAAATAAAAAAAAAAATTGATGAAATTTTAACATTTAATCTTTTGTCTTTAAATTAATGTTGGATGTGAATTACTACTTTTTCAACTAAAATAAATGTGTTTAAAGTGATTTCTGTGCCTGAAATTGGTCAAAAGTGAAGCTTCTGAGTAAGCAAAACTCTGCAAAAATGACAATTTTGGTAACTGTGAGGGTTTAAAAAGTGGTTATTCACCATGAGGCCCGATCCAAATGACATTTTGAATCATTTTTGGTAGAGTCCATAAAATCAATTTTATGATGAAAAACGATGACCCCGGACCAGTCGAACGTTCAAAAAAGTGGTCAATATTGATGAAATTTTACCATTTAATCTTTTGACTTTTAAATGACTGTTGGATGTGAATTATTACTTTTTAAACTAAAAAAAGTGGAAAGAACAAAAAAATAATAATAAAAAAAAATAATAAAACTTAAAGAATAAAAAAAAAAAAAAAAAAACATTTAAAAATTGAACAAAATTTAAAAACAAATAAAACATTAAAAAAAAAATGATGACATTTTAACATTTAATCTTTTGACTTTTAAATGACTGTTGGATGTGAATTATTACTTTTTCAACTAAAATATGTGTTTAAAGTCATTTCTATGCCTGCAATGGGTCAAAATTGAAGCTTTGAGTAAGCAAAACTCTGTCAAAATGACAATTTTGGTAACTGTGAGGGTTTAAAAAGTGGTTATTCAACATGAGGCCCGATCCAAATGACATTTTGAATCATTTTTGGTAGAGTCCAGAAAATCAATTTTATGACGAAAAACGATGACACCGGACCAGTCGAACGTTCAAAAAAGTGGTCAATATTGATGAAATTTTAACATTTAATCTTTTGACTTTTAAATGACTGTTGGCTGTGAATTATTACTTTTTCAACTAAAAAAAGTGGAAAGAAAAACAAATTAAAAAATAAAAAAAATACAAAAACTTAAAGAATAAAAATAAAAAAATAAAAAATTTAAAAACAATTGAACAAAATTAAAAAAACATAATAATAAATAAAAAAATATAATTTTTTTTTAAATAAATAAAAAAAAATTGATGAAATTTTAACATTTAATCTTTTGTCTTTAAATTAATGTTGGATGTGAATTACTACTTTTTCAACTAAAATAAATGTGTTTAAAGTGATTTCTGTGCCTGAAATTGGTCAAAAGTGAAGCTTCTGAGTAAGCAAAACTCTGCAAAAATGACAATTTTGGTAACTGTGAGGGTTTAAAAAGTGGTTATTCACCATGAGGCCCGATCCAAATGACATTTTGAATCAATTTTGGTAGAGTCCATAAAATCAATTTTATGATGAAAAACGATGACCCCGGACCAGTCGAACGTTCAAAAAAGTGGTCAATATTGATGAAATTTTACCATTTAATCTTTTGACTTTTAAATGACTGTTGGATGTGAATTATTACTTTTTAAACTAAAAAAAGTGGAAAGAACAAAAAAATAATAATAAAAAAAAATAATAAAACTTAAAGAATAAAAAAAATAAAAAAAAAATTGAACAAAATTCAAAAAAATAATAATAAATAAAAAAATATATTTTTTTTTAAAGAAAAAAAGAAAAAAAAAATGATGAAATTTTAACATTTAATCTTTTGACTTTAAATTAATGTTGGATGTGAATTATTACTTTTTCAAATAAAATAAATGTGTTTAAAGTGATTTCTGTGCCTGAAATTGGTCAAAAGTGAAGCTTCTGAGAAAGCAAAACTCTGTAAAAATGACAATTTTGGTAACTGTGAGGGATTAAAAAGTGGTTTTTCACATGAGGCCCGATCCAAATGACATTTTGGATCATTTTTAGTAGAGTCCATAAAATCAATTTTATGATGAAAAACGATGACCCCGGACCAGTCGAATGTACAATAATAAAAAATAAAAAAAATTAAAATAAAAATAAAAAAATAAAATATTTAAACAAAATTGAACAAAATTTAAAAAAAATAAAAAAATTAAAAAAAAATAAAATAAAAAAAACCTTTTTTTTAAATAAAAAAAATAAATAAAAAATAAATAAAAAAAAGATGAAATTTTAACATTGAATCTTTTGACTTTAAATTACTGTTGGATGTGAATTATTACTTTTTCAACTAAAATAAATGTGTTTAAAGTGATTTCTGTGCCTGAAATTGGTCAAAAGTGAAGCTTCTGAGTAAGCAAAACTCTGTAAAAATGACAATTTTGGTAACTGTGAGGGTTTAAAAAGTGGTTATTCACCATGAGGCCCGATCCAAATGACATTTTGAATCATTTTTGGTAGAGTCCATAAAATCAATTTTATGATGAAAAACGATGACCCCGGACCAGTCGAACGTACAAAAAATGTTCAATATTGATGAAATTTTAACATTTAATCTTTTGACTTTAAATTACTGTTGGATGTGAATTATTACTTTTTCAACTAAAATATGTGTGTTTAAAGTCATTTCTGTGCTTGAAATTTGTCAAAATTGAAGCTTTGAGTAAGCAAAACTCTGTAAAAATGACAATTTTGGTAACTGTGAGGGTTTAAAAAGTGGTTATTCAACATGAGGCCCGATCCAAATGACATTTTGAATCATTTTTGGTAGAGTCCAAAATATCAATTTTATGATGAAAAACGATGACCCCGGACCAGTCGAACGTACAAAAAATTGTCAATATTGATGAAATTTTAACATTTAATCTTTAGACTTTAAATTACTGTTGGATGTGAATTATTACTTTTTCAACTAAAATATGTGTGTTTAAAGTCATTTCTGTGCTTCAAATTTGTCAAAATTGAAGCTTTGAGTAAGCAAAACTCTGTAAAAATGGCAATTTTGGGCACTGTGAGGGTTTAAAAAGTGGTTATTCAACATGAGGCCCGATCCAAATGACATTTTGAATCATTTTTGGTAGAGTCCAAAAAATCAATTTTATGATGAAAAACGATGACCCCGGACCAGTCGAACGTACAATAATGAAAAAATAAATAAATAAATGAATAATAAAAATTGAACAAAATTAAAAAATGATGACATTTTAACATTTAATCTTTTGATTTTAAATTACTGTTGGATGTGAATTATTACTTTTTCAACTAAAATAAGTGCGTTTAAAGTGATTTCTGTGCCTGAAATTGGTCAAAATGTAGCTTATGAGTAAGCAAAACTCTGTAAAAATGACAATTTTGGTAACTGTGTGGAATTAAAAAGTGGTTATTCAACATGAGGACCGATCCAAATGACATTTTGAATAATTTTTGGTAGAGTCCATAAAATCAATTTTATGATGAAAAACGATGACCCTGGACCAGTCGAACGTACAAAAAATTGTCAATATTGATGAAATTTTAACATTTAATCTTTTGACTTTAAATTACTGTTGGATGTGAATTATTACTTTTTCTACTAAAATATGTGTGTTTAAAGTCATTTCTGTGCCTGCAATTTGTCAAAATTGAAGCTTTGAGTAAGCAAAACTCTGTAAAAATGGCAATTTTGGGCACTGTGAGGGATTAAAAAGTGGTTATTCAACATGAGGCCCGATCCAAATGACATTTTGAATCATTTTTGGTAGAGTCCAAAAAATCAATTTTATGATGAAAAACGATGACCCCGGACCAGTCGAACGTACAATAATAATAAAAAATAAAATTTAAAAAAATTAAAAAAATAAATAAATTAACATTTAAAAAAAATAAAAAATTCAAAAAATAAAAAATCATGACATTTTAACATTTAATCTTTTGACTTTAAATTACTGTTGGATGTGAATTATTACCTTTTCAACTAAAATAAGTGTGTTTAAAGTGATTTCTGTGCCTGAAATTGTTAAAAGTGAAGCTTTGAGTAAGCAAAACTCTGTAAAAATGACAATTTTGGTAACTGTGAGGGTTTAAAAAGTGGTTATTCAACATGAGGCCCGATCCAAATGACATTTTGAATCATTTTTGGTAGAGTCCAAAAAATCAATTTTATGATGAAAAACGATGACCCCGGACCAGTCGAACGTACAAAAAATTGTCAATATTGATGACATTTTAACATTTAATCTTTTGACTTTAAATTACTGTTGGATGTGAATTATTACTTTTTCAACTAAAATATGTGTGTTTAAAGTCATTTCTGTGCTTGAAATTTGTCAAAATTGAAGCTTTGAGTAAGCAAAACTCTGTAAAAATGGCAATTTTGGTCACTGTGAGGGTTTAAAAAGTGGTTATTCAACATGAGGCCCGATCCAAATGACATTTTGAATCATTTTTGGTAGAGTCCAAAAAAATCAATTTTATGATGAAAAACGATGACCCCGGACCAGTCGAACGTACAATAATGAAAAAATAAATAAATAAATAAATAAAAAAAATTGAACAAAATTAAAAAAAAAAAAAAAAAAATGATGACATTTTAACATTTAATCTTTTGACTTTAAATTACTGTTGGATGTGAATTATTACTTTTTCAACTAAAATGAGTGCGTTTAAAGTGATTTCTGTGCCTGAAATTGGTCAAAATGAAGCTTATGAGTAAGCAAAACTCTGTAAAAATGACAATTTTGGTAACTGTGAGGAATTAAAAAGTGGTTATTCAACATGAGGCCCGATCCAAATGACATTTTGAATCATTTTTGGTAGAGTCCATAAAATCAATTTTATGATGAAAAACGATGACCCTGGACCAGTCGAACGTACAAAAAATTGTCAATATTGATGAAATTTTAACATTTAATCTTTTGACTTTAAATTACTGTTGGATGTGAATTATTACTTTTTTTACTAAAATATGTGTGTTTAAAGTCATTTCTGTGCCTGAAATTTGTCAAAATTGAAGCTTTGAGTAAGCAAAACTCTGTAAAAATGGCAATTTTGGGCACTGTGAGGGATTAAAAAGTGGTTATTCAACATGAGGCCCGATCCAAATGACATTTTGAATCATTTTTGGTAGAGTCCATGCAATCACTCTTATGATGAAAAACGATGACCCCGGACCAGTCGAACGGACAATAATTAAAAAAAAAATTTTGCAAATAAAAATAATAAAAAAAAAAATTTAAACAAAATTGAACAACATTTTAAGAAAATAAATAAATAAAAAATAAAAAAATAAAAAAAATTTAAATAAAAAAAAAATAAATAAAAAAAAAATGATGACATTTTAACATTTAAGCTTTTGACTTTAAATTGCTGTTGGATGTGAATTATTACTTTTTCAACTAGAATAAGTGTGTTTAAAGTGATTTCTGTGCCTGAAATTGGTCAAAAGTGAAGCTTCTGAGTAAGCAAAACTCTGTCAAAATGACAATTTTGGTAACTGTAAGGGTTTAAAAAGTGGTTATTCAACATGAGGCCCGATCCAAATGACATTTTGAATCATTTTTGTAGAGTCCATAAAATCAATTTTATGATGAAAAACGATGACACGTACCAGACGAACGTACAAAAAATTGTCAATATTGATGACATTTTAACATTTAATCTTTTGTCTTTAAATTAATGTTGGATGTGAATTACTACTTTTTCAACTAAAATAAATGTGTTTAAAGTGATTTCTGTGCCTGAAATTGGTCAAAAGTGAAGCTTCTGAGTAAGCAAAACTCTGTAAAAATGACAATTTTGGTAACTGTGAGGGTTTAAAAAGTGGTTATTCATATGAGGCCCGATCCAAATGACATTTTGAATAAGTTTTTGGTAGAGTCCATAAAATCAATTTTATGATGAAAAACGATGACCCCGGACCAGTCGAACGTACAAAAAATTGTCAATATTGATGAAATTTTAACATTTAATCTTTTGGCTTTAAATTACTGTTGGATGTGAATTATTACTTTTTCAACTAAAATATGTGTGTTTAAAGTCATTTCTGTGCCTGAAATTTGTCAAAATTGAAGCTTTGAGTAAGCAAAACTCTGTAAAAATGGCAATTTTGGTCACTGTGAGGGTTTAAAAAGTGGTTATTCAACATGAGGCCCGATCCAAATGACATTTTGAATCATTTTTGGTAGAGTCCAAAATATCAATTTTATGATGAAAAACGATGACCCCGGACCAGTCGAACGTACAATAATAAAAAATAAAAAAAAAAATAATTAAAAAAAATAAAAAAATTGAACAAAATTAAAAATAAATAAATAAACAAATAAATTTTTAAAAAAATGACATTTTAACATTTAATCTTTTGACTTTAAATTACTGTTGGATGTGAATTATTACTTTTTCAACTAAAATAAGTGTGTTTAAAGTGATTTCTGTGCCTGAAATTGGTCAAAAGTGAAGCTTCTGAGTAAGCAAAACTCTGTAAAAATGACAATTTTGGTAACTGTGAGGGATTAAAAAGTGGTTATTCAACATGAGGCCCGATCCAAATGACATTTTGAATCATTTTTGGTAGAGTTCATAAAATCAATTTTATGATGAAAATCGATGACCCCGGACCAGTCGAACGTACAAAAAATTGTCAATATTGATGACATTTTAACATTTAATCTTTTGACTTTAAATTACTGTTGGATGTGAATTATTACTTTTTCAACTAAAATATGTGTTTAAAGTCATTTCTATGCCTGCAATTGGTCAAAATTGAAGCTTTGAGTAAGCAAAACTCTGTAAAAATGGCAATTTTGGTCACTGTGAGGGTTTAAAAAAGTGGTTATTCAACATGAGGCCCGATCCAAATGACATTTTGAATCATTTTTGGTAAAGTCCATAAAATCAATTTTATGATGAAAAACGATGACCCCGGACCAGTCGAACGTACAATAATAAAAAATAAAAAAAATAAAAATTAAAAAAAAAAACATTTAAAAATTGAACAAAATTTAAAAAAAATAAAACATTAAAAAAAATGATGAAATTTTAACATTTAATCTTTTGACTTTTAAATGACTGTTGGATGTGAATTATTACTTTTTCAACTAAAATATGTGTTTAAAGTCATTTCTGTGCCTGAAATTGGTCAAAAGTGAAGCTTCTGAGTAAGCAAAACTCTGCAAAAATGACAATTTTGGTAACTGTGAGGGTTTAAAAAGTGGTTATTCATATGAGGCCCGATCCAAATGACATTTTGAATAATTTTTGGTAGAGTCCATAAAATCAATTTTATGATGAAAAACGATGACCCCGGACCAGTCGAACGTACAAAAAATTGTCAATATTGATGAAATTTTAACATTTAAACTTTTGGCTTTAAATTACTGTTGGATGTGAATTATTACTTTTTCAACTAAAATATGTGTGTTTAAAGTCATTTCTGTGCCTGAAATTTGTCAAAATTGAAGCTTTGAGTAAGCAAAACTCTGTAAAAATGGCAATTTTGGTCACTGTGAGGGTTTAAAAAGTGGTTATTCAACATGAGGCCCGATCCAAATGACATTTTGAATCATTTTTGGTAGAGTCCAAAATATCAATTTTATGATGAAAAACGATGACCCCGGACCAGTCGAACGTACAAAAAATTGTCAATATTGATGAAATTTTAACATTTAATCTTTTGACTTTAAATTACTGTTGGATGTGAATTATTACTTTTTCAACTAAAATATGTGTTTAAAGTCATTTCTATGCCTGCAATTGGTCAAAATTGAAGCTTTGAGTAAGCAAAACTCTGTAAAAATGGCAATTTTGGTCACTGTGAGGGTTTAAAAAGTGGTTATTCAACATGAGGCCCGATCCAAATGACATTTTGAATCATTTTTGGTAAAGTCCATAAAATCAATTTTATGATGAAAAACGATGACCCCGGACCAGTCGAACGTACAATAATAAAAAATTTAAAAAAATAAAAAAAAATTAAAAAAAAAACATTTAAAAATTGAACAAAATTTTAAAAAAATAAAACAATTATAAAAAAAAATTATGAAATTTCAACATTTAATCTTTTGACTTTTAAATGACTGTTGGATGCGAATTATTACTTTTTCAACTAAAAAAAGTGGAAAGAATTTTTTTTTTTTTAAATTAATAAAAAATAAAAAACGTAAAGAATAAAAATAAAAAAATTAAAAATTTAAAAATGTTTTAACAAAATTAAAAAAAACCAATAATAAATAAAAAAATAAAAACATTTTTTAAATAAATAAATATAAAAAAATAAAAAAATAAAACAATTGATGAAATTTTAACATTTAATCTTTTGACTTTAAATTAATGTTGGATGTGAATTATTACTTTTTCAACTAAAATAAATGTGTTTAAAGTGATTTCTGTGCCTGAAATTGGTCAAAAGTGAAGCTTCTGAGTAAGCAAAACTCTGTCAAAATGACAATTTTGGTAACTGTGAGGGTTTAAAAAGTGGTTATTCAACATGAGGCCCGATCCAAATGACATTTTGAATCATTTTTGGTAGGGTCCATAAAATCAATTATATGATGAAAAATTGTGACCCCGGACCAGTCGAACGTACAATAATAAAAAAAAAAAATTAAAAAAAAAAAAAAAATTTGAACAAAATTTCAACAAAAATAAAAAAAATTTAAAAAAATGATGACATTTTAACATTTAATCTTTTGACTTTTAATTACTGTTGGATGTGAATTATTACCTTTTCAACTAAAATAAGTGTGTTTAAAGTGATTTCTGTGCATGAAATTGGTCAAAATGAAGCTTATGAGTAAGCAAAACTCTGTACAAATGACAATTTTGGTCACTGTGAGGGATTAAAAAGTGGTTATTCAACATGAGGCCCGATCCAAATGACATTTTGAATCATTTTTGGTAGAGTCCATTAAATCAATTTTATGATGAAAAACGATGACCCTGGACCAGTCGAACGTACAAAAAATGGTCAATATTGATGAAATTTTAACATTTAATCTTTTGACTTCAAATTACTGTTGGATGTGAATTATTAGTTTTCTACTAAAATATGTGTGTTTAAAGTCATTTCTGTGCCTGGAATTTGTCAAAATTGAAGCTTTGAGTAAGCAAAACTCTGTAAAAAATGGCAATTTTGGGCACTGTGAGGGTTTAAAAAGTGGTTATTCAACATGAGGCCCGATCCAAATGACATTTTGAATAATTTTTGGTAGAGTCCAAAAAATCAATTTTATGATGAAAAACGATGACCCCGGACCAGTCGAACGTACAATAATAAAAAAAATAATAAAAAAAAAAAAAAAAAAAAGAAAATTGAACAAAATTAAAAATAAATAAATAAATAAAAAAAAAATGATGAAATTTTAACATTTAATCTTTTGACTTTAAATTACAGTTGGATGTGAATTATTACTTTTTCAACTAAAATAAGTGTGTTTAAAGTGATTTCTGTGCCTGAAATTGGTCAAAAGTGAAGCTTCTGAGTAAGCAAAACTCTGTAAAAATAACAATTTTGGTAACTGTGAGGGATTAAAAAGTGGTTATTCAACATGAGGCCCGATCCAAATGACATTTTGAATCATTTTTGGTAGAGTCCATAAAATCAATTTTATGATGAAAAACGATGACCCCGGACCAGTCGAATGTAAAAAAATTGAACAAAATTAAAAAAAAATAAAACAATAAAAAAATTTTTTTAAAAATGATGAAATTTTAACATTTAATCTTTGGACTTTTAAATGACTGTTGGATGTGAATTATTACTTTTTCAACTAAAAAAGTGGAATTTTTTTTTTAAATAAAAAAACTAAAAAAAACTTAAAGAATAAAAATAAAAAAATAACAATTTAATTTTTTTTTACAAAATTAAAAAAAAACAATAAATAAAAAAATAATTTTTTTTTAAATAAAAAATAAAATAAAAAAAATAAAAAAATTGATGAAATTTTAACATTTAATCTTTTGACTTTAAATTAATGTTGGATGTGAATTATTACTTTTTCAACTAAAATAAATGTGTTTAAAGTGATTTCTGTGCCTGAAATTGGTCAAAAGTGAAGCTTCTGAGTAAGCAAAACTCTGTCAAAATGACAATTTTGGTAACTGTGAGGGTTTAAAAAGTGGTTATTCAACATGAGGCCCGATCCAAATGACATTTTGAATCATTTTTGGTAGAGTCCAGAAAATCAATTTTATGACGAAAAACGATGACCCCGGACCAGTCGAACGTTCAAAAAAGTGGTCAATATTGATGAAATTTTAACATTTAATCTTTTGACTTTTAAATGACTGTTGGCTGTGAATTATTACTTTTTCAACTAAAAAAAGTGGAAAGAAAAAAAAATTAAAAAATAAAAAAAATAAAAAAACTTAAAGAATAAAAATAAAAAAATAAAACATTTAAAAACAATTGAACAAAATTAAAAAAACATAATAATAAATAAAAAAATATTTATATTTTTTTAAATAAAAAAAAAAAATTGATGAAATTTTAACATTTAATCATTTGACTTTAAATTAATGTTGGATGTGAATTATTACTTTTTCAACTAAAATAAGTGTGTTTAAAGTGATTTCTGTGCCTGAAATTGGTCAAAAGTGAAGCTTCTGAGTAAGCAAAACTCTGTAAAAATGGCAATTTTGGGCACAGTGAGGGATTAAAAAGTGGTTATTCAACATGAGGCCCGATCCAAATGACATTTTGAATCATTTTTGGTAGAGTCCATAAAATCAATTTTATGATGAAAAACGATGACCCCGGACCAGTCGAACGGACAAAAATTTTAAAAAAAATTTTGCAAATAAAAATAAAAAAATAAAAAATTTAAACAAAATTGAACAAAATTTTAAGAAAATAAATAAATACAAAAAATAAAATAAAAAAAACATTTTTTTAAAATTTAAAAAAAAAAAATAAAAAAAAATTATTACATTTTAACATTTAAGCTTTTGACTTTAAATTGCTGTTGGATGTGAATTATTACTTTTTCAACTAGAATAAGTGTGTTTAAAGTGATTTCTGTGCCTGAAATTGGTCAAAAGTGAAGCTTCTGAGTAAGCAAAACTCTGTAAAAATAACAATTTTGGTAACTGTGAGGGATTAAAAAGTGGTTATTCAACATGAGGCCCGATCCAAATGACATTTTGAATCATTTTTGGTAGAGTCCATAAAATCAATTTTATGATGAAAAACGATGACCCCGGACCAGTCGAATGTAAAAAAAGTTGAACAAAATAAAAAAAAAATAAAACAATTAAAAAATTTTTTAAAAAATGATGAAATTTTAACATTTAATCTTTGGACTTTTAAATGACTGTTGGATGTGAATTATTACTTTTTCAACTAAAAAAGTGGAATTTTTTTTTTAAATAAAAAAACTAAAAAAAAACTTAAAGAATAAAAATAAAAAAATAATTAATTTTTTTTTTACAAAATTAAAAAAAACAATAAATAAAAAAATAATTTTTTTTAAATAAAAAATAAAATAAAAAAAATAAAAAAATTGATGACATTTTAACATTTAATCTTTTGACTTTAAATTAATGTTGGATGTGAATTATTACTTTTTCAACTAAACTAAATGTGTTTAAAGTGATTTCTGTGCCTGAAATTGGTCAAAAGTGAAGCTTCTGAGTAAGCAAAACTCTGTCAAAATGACAATTTTGGTAACTGTGAGGGTTTAAAAAGTGGTTATTCAACATGAGGCCCGATCCAAATGACATTTTGAATCATTTTTGGTAGAGTCCAGAAAATCAATTTTATGACGAAAAACGATGACCCCGGACCAGTCGAACGTTCAAAAAAGTGGTCAATATTGATGAAATTTTAACATTTAATCTTTTGACTTTTAAATGACTGTTGGCTGTGAATTATTACTTTTTCAACTAAAAAAAGTGGAAAGAAAAAAAAATAAAAAAATAAAAAAAATAAAAAAACTTAAAGAATAAAAATAAAAAAATAAAAAATTTGAAAACAATTGAACAAAATTAAAAAAACATAATAATAAATAAAAAAAAATATATATTTTTTTAAATAAAAAAAAAAAATTGATGAAATTTTAACATTTAATCATTTGACTTTAAATTAATGTTGGATGTGAATTATTACTTTTTCAACTAAAATAAGTGTGTTTAAAGTGATTTCTGTGCCTGAAATTGGTCAAAAGTGAAGCTTCTGAGTAAGCAAAACTCTGTAAAAATAACAATTTTGGTAACTGTGAGGGATTAAAAAGTGGTTATTCAACATGAGGCCCGATCCAAATGACATTTTGAATCATTTTTGGTAGAGTCCATAAAATCAATTTTATGATGAAAAACGATGACCCCGGACCAGTCGAATGTAAAAAAATTGAACAAAAAAAAAAAAAAAAAAACAATTAAAAAAAAATTTAAAAAATGATGAAATTTTAACATTTAATCTTTGGACTTTTAAATGACTGTTGGATGTGAATTATTACTTTTTCAACTAAAAAAAGTGGAAAGAAAAAAAAATGAAAAAAAAAATAAAATAAAAAAACTTAAAGAATAAAAATAAAAAAATAAAACATTTAAAAACAATTGAACAAAATTAAAAAAACATAATAATAAATAAAAAAATATTTATATTTTTTTAAATAAAAAAAAAAATTGATGAAATTTTAACATTTAATCATTTGACTTTAAATTAATGTTGGATGTGAATTATTACTTTTTCAACTAAAATAAGTGTGTTTAAAGTGATTTCTGTGCCTGAAATTGGTCAAAAGTGAAGCTTCTGAGTAAGCAAAACTCTGTAAAAATGGCAATTTTGGGCACTGTGAGGGATTAAAAAGTGGTTATTTAACATGAGGCCCGATCCAAATGACATTTTGAATCATTTTTGGTAGAGTCCAAAAAATCAATTTTATGATGAAAAACGATGACCCCGGACCAGTCGAACGGACAATAATAAAAAAAAAAAAATTTGCAAATAAAAATAAAAAAATAAAAAATTTAAACAAAATTGAACAAAATTTTAAGAAAATAAATAAATAAAAAAAATAAAATAAAAAAAACATTTTTTTAAAATTAAAAAAAAAAAAAAAAAAAAATGATGACATTTTAACATTTAAGCTTTTGACTTTAAATTGCTGTTGGATGTGAATTATTACTTTTTCAACTAGAATAAGTGTGTTTAAAGTGATTTCTGTGCCTGAAATTGGTCAAAAGTCAAGCTTCTGAGTAAGCAAAACTCTGTCAAAATGACAATTTTGGTAACTGTGAGGGTTTAAAAAGTGGTTATTCAACATGAGGCCCGATCCAAATGACATTTTGAATCATTTTTGTAGAGTCCATAAAATCAATTTTATGATGAAAAACGATGACCCCGGACCAGTCGAACGTACAAAAAATTGTCAATATTGATGAAATTTTAACATTTAATCTTTTGGCTTTAAATTACTGTTGGATGTGAATTATTACTTTTTCAACTAAAATATGTGTGTTTAAAGTCATTTCTGTGCCTGAAATTTGTCAAAATTGAAGCTTTGAGTAAGCAAAACTCTGTAAAAATGGCAATTTTGGTCACTGTGAGGGTTTAAAAAGTGGTTATTCAACATGAGGCCCGATCCAAATGACATTTTGAATCATTTTTGGTAGAGTCCAAAATATCAATTTTATGATGAAAAACGATGACCCCGGACCAGTCGAACGTACAAAAAATTGTCAATATTGATGACATTTTAACATTTAATCTTTTGACTTTAAATTACTGTTGGATGTGAATTATTACTTTTTCAACTAAAATATGTGTTTAAAGTCATTTCTATGCCTGCAATTGGTCAAAATTGAAGCTTTGAGTAAGCAAAACTCTGTAAAAATGGCAATTTTGGTCACTGTGAGGGTTTAAAAAGTGGTTATTCAACATGAGGCCCGATCCAAATGACATTTTGAATCATTTTTGGTAAAGTCCATAAAATCAATTTTATGATGAAAAATTGTGACCCCGGACCAGTCGAACGTACAATAATAAAAAAAAAATAAAAAAAAAAAAAAAAATTGAACAAAATTTCCAAAAAAAATTAAAAAATTTAAAAAAATGATGACATTTTAACATTTAATCTTTTCAATTACTGTTGGATGTGAATAATTACTTTTTCAACTAAAATAAGTGTGTTTAAAGTGATTTCTGTGCATGAAATTGGTCAAAATGAAGCTTCTGAGTAAGCAAAACTCTGTAAAAATGACAATTTTGGTAACTGTGAGGGATTAAAAAGTGGTTATTCAACATGAGGCCCGATCCAAATGACATTTTGAATCATTTTTGGTAGAGTCCATTAAATCAATTTTATGATGAAAAACGATGACCCTGGACCAGTTGAACGTACAAAAAATGGTCAATATTGATGAAATTTTAACATTTATTCTTTTGACTTTAAATTACTGTTGGATGTGAATTATTAATTTTCTACTAAAATATGTGTGTTTAAAGTCATTTCTGTGCCTGAAATTGGTCAAAATTGAAGCTTTGAGTAAGCAAAACTCTGTAAAAATAACAATTTTGGTAACTGTGAGGGTTTAAAAAGTGGTTATTCAACATGAGGCCCGATCCAAATGACATTTTGAATAATTTTTGGTAGAGTCCAAAAAATCAATTTTATGATGAAAAACGATGACCCCGGACCAGTCGAATGTAAAAAAATTGAACAAAATTTAAAAAAAATAAAACAATTAAAACATTTTTTTTAAAATGATGAAATTTTAACATTTAATCTTTGGACTTTTAAATGACTGTTGGATGTGAATTATTACTTTTTCAACTAAAAAAGTGGAATTTTTTTTTTAAATAAAAAAACTAAAAAAAAACTTAAAGAATAAAAATAAAAAAATAACAATTTAATTTATTTTTTACAAAATTAAAAAAAAACAATAATAAATAAAAAAAAAAAGAATTTTTTAAATAAAAAATAAAATAAAAAAAATAAAAAAATTGATGAAATTTTAACATTTAATCTTTTGACTTTAAATTAATGTTGGATGTGAATTATTACTTTTTCAACTAAAATAAATGTGTTTAAAGTGATTTCTGTGCCTGAAATTGGTCAAAAGTGAAGCTTCTGAGTAAGCAAAACTCTGTCAAAATGACAATTTTGGTAACTGTGAGGGTTTAAAAAGTGGTTATTCATATGAGGCCCGATCCAAATGACATTTTGAATAAGTTTTTGGTAGAGTCCATAAAATCAATTTTATGACGAAAAACGATGACCCCGGACCAGTCGAACGTTCAAAAAAGTGGTCAATATTGATGAAATTTTAACATTTAATCTTTTGACTTTTAAATGACTGTTGGCTGTGAATTATTACTTTTTCAACTAAAAAAAGTGGAAAGAAAAAAAAATAAAAAAATAAAAAAAAATAAAAAAACTTAAAGAATAAAAATAAAAAAATAAAAAATTTAAAAACAATTGAACAAAATAAAAAAACATAATAATTAATAAAAAAATATATATATTTTTTTAAATAAAAAAAAAATTTGATGAAATTTTAACATTTAATCTTTTGACTTTAAATTAATGTTGGATGTGAATTATTACTTTTTCAACTAAAATAAATGTGTTTAAAGTGATTTCTGTGCCTGAAATTGGTCAAAAGTGAAGCTTCTGAGTAAGCAAAACTCTGTCAAAATGACAATTTTTGTAACTGTGATGGTTTAAAAAGTGGTTATTCAACATGCGGCCCGATCCAAATGACATTTTGAATCATTTTTGGTAGAGTCCAAAAAATAAATTTTATGATGAAAAACGATGACCCCGGACCAGTCGAACGGTAAAAAAAGTGGTCAATATTGATGAAATTTTAACATTTAATCTTTGGACTTTTAAATGACTGTTGGATGTGAATTATTACTTTTTCAACTAAAAAAAGTGGAAAGAAAAAAAAATAAAAAAATAAAAAAAATAAAAAAACTTAAAGAATAAAAATAAAAAATAAAAAAATGTAAAAAAATTGAACAAAATTAAAAAAACATAATAATAAATAAAAATATATATATATTTTTTTAAATAAAAAAAAAAAAAATTTGATGAAATTTTAACATTTAATCATTTGACTTTAAATTAATGTTGGATGTGAATTATTACTTTTTCAACTAAAATAAGTGTGTTTAAAGTGATTTCTGTGCCTGAAATTGGTCAAAAGTGAAGCTTTTGAGTAAGCAAAACTCTGTAAAAATGACAATTTTGGTAACTGTGAGGGTTTAAAAAGTGGTTATTCAACAAGGCCCGATCCAAATGACATTTTGAATCATTTTTGGTAGAGTCCATAAAATCAATTTTATGATGAAAAACGATGACCCCGGACCAGTCGAACGTACAAAAAATGGTCAATATTGATAAAATTTTAACATTTAATCTTTTGACTTTTAAATGACTGTTGGATGTGAATTATTACTTTTTCAACTAAAAAAAGTGGAAAGAAAAAAAATAAAAATAAAATAAAAATAAAAAAACTTAAAGAATAAAAATAAAAAATAAAAAAATGTAAAAAAATTGAACAAAATTAAAAAAACATAATAATAAATAAAAAAAAATATATTTTTTTTAAATAAAAAAAAAACAAAAATTGATGAAATTTTAACATTTAATCATTTGACTTTAAATTAATGTTGGATGTGAATTATTACTTTTTCAACTAAAATAAGTGTGTTTAAAGTGATTTCTGTGCCTGAAATTGGTCAAAAGTGAAGCTTTTGAGTAAGCAAAACTCTGTAAAAATGACAATTTTGGTAACTGTGAGGGTTTAAAAAGTGGTTATTCAACAAGGCCCGATCCAAATGACATTTTGAATCATTTTTGGTAGAGTCCATAAAATCAATTTTATGATGAAAAACGATGACCCCGGACCAGTCGAACGTACAAAAAATGGTCAATATTGATAAAATTTTAACATTTATTCTTTTGACTTTTAAATGACTGTTGGATGTGAATTATTACTTTTTCAACTAAAAAAAGTGGAAAGAAAAAAAAATTAAAAAATTAAAAAAATTAAAAAAACTTAAAGAATAAAAATAAAAAAATAAAAAAAATAAAAAAATTTGAACAAAATTAAAAAAAAAATAATGAATACATTTTTTTTATTTCAAAAAAGAAAATAAATGATGAAATTTTAACATTTAATCTTTTGACTTTAAATTAATGTTGGATGTGAATTATTATTTTTTCAACTAAAATATGTGTGTTTAAAGTCATTTCTGTGCCTGAAATTTGTCAAAATTGAAGCTTTGAGTAAGCAAAACTCTGTAAAAATGGCAATTTTGGGCACTGTGAGGGATTAAAAAGTGGTTATTCAACATGAGGCCCGATCCAAATGACATTTTGAATCATTTTTGGTAGAGTCCAAAAAATCAATTTTATGATGAAAAACGATGACCCCGGACCAGTCGAACGTACAATAATAATAAAAAAAAAAAAAAAAAAAATAACAACATTTAAAAAAAATAAAAAAATTCAACAAATAAAAAAATCATGAAATTTTAACATTTAATCTTTTGACTTTTAAATGACTGTTGGATGTGAATTATTACTTTTTCAACTAAAAAAAGTGGAAAGAAAAAAAAATATTAAAAAATTCAAAAAAAATAAAAAAATTAAAGAATAAAAATAAAAAAATAAAAAATTAAAAAAAAAATTAACAAAATTTAAAAAAACAATAATAAATAAAAAAATAAAAACATTTTTTAAATAAAAAAATAAAAAAAATAAAACAATTGATGAAATTTTAACATTTAATCTTTTGACTTTAAATTAATGTTGGATGTGAATTATTACTTTTTCAACTAAAATAAATGTGTTTAAAGTGATTTCTGTGCCTGAAATTGGTCAAAAGTGAAGCTTCTGAGTAAGCAAAACTCTGTCAAAATGACAATTTTGGTAACTGTGAGGGTTTAAAAAGTGGTTATTCAACATGAGGCCCGATCCAAATTACATTTTGAATCATTTTTGGTAGAGTCCATAAAATCAATTATATGATGAAAAATTGTGACCACGGACCAGTCGAACGTACAATAATAAAAAAAAAAATAATAAAAAAATAAAATAAAATTGAACAAAATAAAAAAAAAAAAAAAAAAATTTTTTAAAAAATGATGACATTTTAACATTTAATCTTTTGACTTTCAATTACTGTTGGATGTGAATTATTACTTTTTCAACTAAAATAAGTGTGTTTAAAGTGATTTCTGTGCATGAAATTGGTCAAAATGAAGCTTCTGAGTAAGCAAAACTCTGTAAAAATGACAATTTTGGTAACTGTGAGGGATTAAAAAGTGGTTATTCAACATGAGGCCCGATCCAAATGACATTTTGAATCATTTTTGGTAGAGTCCATTAAATCAATTTTATGATGAAAAACGATGACCCTGGACCAGTCGAACGTACAAAAAATGGTCAATATTGATGAAATTTTAACATTTAATCTTTTGACTTTAAATTACTGTGGGATGTGAATTATTAGTTTTCTACTAAAATATGTGTGTTTAAAGTCATTTCTGTGCCTGGAATTTGTCAAAATTGAAGCTTTGAGTAACCAAAACTCTGTAAAAATGGCAATTTTGGGCACTGTGAGGGTTTAAAAAGTGATTATTCAACATGAGGCCCGATCCAAATGACATTTTGAATAATTTTTGGTAGAGTCCAAAAAATCAATTTTATGATGAAAAACGATGACCCCGGACCAGTCGAACGTACAATAATAAAAAAAAGAATAAAAAAAAAAAAGAAAAGAAAATTGAACAAAAATTAAAAATAAATAAATAAATTTTAAAAAAATGATGACATTTTAACATTTATTCTTTTGACTTTAAATTACAGTTGGATGTGAATTATTACTTTTTCAACTAAAATAAGTGTGTTTAAAGTGATTTCTGTGCCTGAATTTGGTCAAAAGTGAAGCTTCTGAGTAAGCAAAACTCTGTCAAAATGACAATTTTGGTAACTGTGAGGGTTTAAAAAGTGGTTATTCAACATGAGGCCCGATCCAAATGACATTTTGAATCATTTTTGGTAGAGTCCAGAAAATAAATTTTATGACGAAAAACGATGACCCCGGACCAGTCGAACGTTCAAAAAAGTGGTCAATATTGATGAAATTTTAACATTTAATCTTTGGACTTTTAAATGACTGTTGGATGTGAATTATTACTTTTTCAACTAAAAAAAGTGGAAAGAACAAAAAAATAAAAAAATAAAAAAAATAAAAAAACTTAAAGAATAAAAATAAAAAAATAAAAAATTTAAATACAATTGAACAAAATTAAAAAAACATAATAATAAATAAAAAAAAATATATATTTTTTTAAATAAAAAAAAAAAAAATTGATGAAATTTTAACATTTAATATTTTGACTTTAAATTAATGTTGGATGTGAATTATTACTTTTTCAACTAAAATAAGTGTGTTTAAAGTGATTTCTGTGCATGAAATTGGTCAAAATGAAGCTTCTGAGTAAGCAAAACTCTGTAAAAATGACAATTTTGGTAACTGTGAGGGATTAAAAAGTGGTTATTCAACATGAGGCCCGATCCAAATGACATTTTGAATCATTTTTGGTAGAGTCCATTAAATCAATTTTATGATGAAAAACGATGACCCTGGACCAGTCGAACGTACAAAAAATGGTCAATATTGATGAAATTTTAACATTTATTCTTTTGACTTTAAATTACTGTTGGATGTGAATTATTAATTTTCTACTAAAATATGTGTGTTTAAAGTCATTTCTGTGCCTGAAATTGGTCAAAATTGAAGCTTTGAGTAAGCAAAACTCTGTAAAAATAACAATTTTGGTAACTGTGAGGGTTTAAAAAGTGGTTATTCAACATGAGGCCCGATCCAAATGACATTTTGAATAATTTTTGGTAGAGTCCAAAAAATCAATTTTATGATGAAAAACGATGACCCCGGACCAGTCGAATGTAAAAAAATTGAACAAAATTTAAAAAAAATAAAACAATTAAAACATTTTTTTTAAAATGATGAAATTTTAACATTTAATCTTTGGACTTTTAAATGACTGTTGGATGTGAATTATTACTTTTTCAACTAAAAAAGTGGAATTTTTTTTTAAATAAAAAAACTAAAAAAAAACTTAAAGAATAAAAATAAAAAAATATCAATTTAATTTTTTTTACAAAATTAAAAAAAAACAATAATAAATAAAAAAAAAAAAACATTTTAAATAAAAAATAAAATAAAAAAAATTAAAAAATTGATGAAATTTTAACATTTAATCTTTTGACTTTAAATTAATGTTGGATGTGAATTATTACTTTTTCAACTAAAATAAATGTGTTTAAAGTGATTTCTGTGCCTGAAATTGGTCAAAAGTGAAGCTTCTGAGTAAGCAAAACTCTGTCAAAATGACAATTTTGGTAACTGTGAGGGTTTAAAAAGTGGTTATTCAACATGAGGCCCGATCCAAATGACATTTTGAATCATTTTTGGTAGAGTCCAGAAAATCAATTTTATGACGAAAAACGATGACCCCGGACCAGTCGAACGTTCAAAAAAGTGGTCAATATTGATGAAATTTTAACATTTAATCTTTTGACTTTTAAATGACTGTTGGCTGTGAATTATTACTTTTTCAACTAAAAAAAGTGGAAAGAAAAAAAAATAAAAAAATAAAAAAAATAAAAAAACTTAAAGAATAAAAATAAAAAAATAAAAAATTTAAAAACAATTGAACAAAATAAAAAAAACATAATAATTAATAAAAAAATATATATCTTTTTTTAAATAAAAAAAAATTGATGAAATTTTAACATTTAATCTTTTGACTTTAAATTAATGTTGGATGTGAATTATTACTTTTTCAACTAAAATAAATGTGTTTAAAGTGATTTCTGTGCCTGAAATTGGTCAAAAGTGAAGCTTCTGAGTAAGCAAAACTCTGTCAAAATGACAATTTTTGTAACTGTGATGGTTTAAAAAGTGGTTATTCAACATGCGGCCCGATCCAAATGACATTTTGAATCATTTTTGGTAGAGTCCAAAAAATTAATTTTATGATGAAAAACGATGACCCCGGACCAGTCGAACGGTAAAAAAAGTGGTCAATATTGATGAAATTTTAACATTTAATCTTTGGACTTTTAAATGACTGTTGGATGTGAATTATTACTTTTTCAACTAAAAAAAGTGGAAAGAAAAAAAAATAAAAAAATAAAAAAAATAAAAAAACTTAAAGAATAAAAATAAAAAATAAAAAAATGTAAAAAAATGAACAAAATTAAAAAAACATAATAATAAATAAAAAAATATATATTTTTTTAAAAAAAGAAAAAAAAAAATTTGATGAAATTTTAACATTTAATCATTTGACTTTAAATTAATGTTGGATGTGAATTATTACTTTTTCAACTAAAATAAGTGTGTTTAAAGTGATTTCTGTGCCTGAAATTGGTCAAAAGTGAAGCTTTTGAGTAAGCAAAACTCTGTAAAAATGACAATTTTGGTAACTGTGAGGGTTTAAAAAGTGGTTATTCAACAAGGCCCGATCCAAATGACATTTTGAATCATTTTTGGTAGAGTCCATAAAATCAATTTTATGATGAAAAACGATGACCCCGGACCAGTCGAACGTACAAAAAATGGTCAATATTGATAAAATTTTAACATTTAATCTTTTGACTTTTAAATGACTGTTGGATGTGAATTATTACTTTTTCAACTAAAAAAAGTGGAAAGAAAAAAAAATAAAAAAATAAAAAAAATAAAAAAACTTAAAGAATAAAAATAAAAAATAAAAAAATGTAAAAAAATTGAACAAAATTAAAAAAACATAATAATAAATAAAAAAATATATATATTTTTTTAAATAAAAAAAAAACAAAAATTGATGAAATTTTAACATTTAATCATTTGACTTTAAATTAATGTTGGATGTGAATTATTACTTTTTCAACTAAAATAAGTGTGTTTAAAGTGATTTCTGTGCCTGAAATTGGTCAAAAGTGAAGCTTTTGAGTAAGCAAAACTCTGTAAAAATGACAATTTTGGTAACTGTGAGGGTTTAAAAAGTGGTTATTCAACAAGGCCCGACCCAAATGACATTTTGAATCATTTTTGGTAGAGTCCATAAAATCAATTTTATGATGAAAAACGATGACCCCGGACCAGTCGAACGTACAAAAAATGGTCAATATTGATAAAATTTTAACATTTAATCTTTTGACTTTTAAATGACTGTTGGATGTGAATTATTACTTTTTCAACTAAAAAAAGTGGAAAGAAAAAAAAATTAAAAAATTAAAAAAATTAAAAAAACTTAAAGAATAAAAATAAAAAAATAAAAAAAATAAAAAAATTGAACAAAATTAAAAAAAAAATAATGAATACATTTTTTTTTATTCAAAAAAGAAAATAAATGATGAAATTTTAACATTTAATCTTTTGACTTTAAATTAATGTTGGATGTGAATTATTATTTTTTCAACTAAAATATATGTGTTTAAAGTCATTTCTGTGCCTGAAATTTGTCAAAATTGAAGCTTTGAGTAAGCAAAACTCTGTAAAAATGGCAATTTTGGGCACTGTGAGGGATTAAAAAGTGGTTATTCAACATGAGGCCCGATCCAAATGACATTTTGAATCATTTTTGGTAGAGTCCAAAAAATCAATTTTATGATGAAAAACGATGACCCCGGACCAGTCGAACGTACAATAATAATAAAATAAAAAATAAAAAAAAATAAAAAAATAAAAAAAAATAACAACATTTAAAAAAAATAAAAAAATTCAAAAAATAAAAAAATCATGAAATTTTAACATTTAATCTTTTGACTTTAAATTACTGTTGGATGTGAATTATACTTTTTCAACTAAAATAAGTGTGTTTAAAGTGATTTCTGTGCCTGAAATTGGTCAAAAGTGAAGCTTCTGAGTAAGCAAAACTCTGTAAAACTGACAATTTTGGTAACTGTGAGGGATTAAAAAGTGGTTATTCAACATGAGGCCTGATCCAAATGACATTTTGAATCATTTTTGGTAGAGTCCATACAATCAATCTTATGATGAAAAACGATGACCCCGGACCAGTCGAACGGACAATAATTTAAAAAAAAAATTTTGCAAATAAAAATAAAAAAATAAAAAATTTAAACAAAATTGAACAAAATTTTAAGAAAATAAATAAATTAAAAAAATAAAATAAAAAAACATTTTTTTAAAATTTAAAAAATAAAAATAAAAAAAAAAATGATGACATTTTAACATTTAAGCTTTTGACTTTAAATTGCTGTTGGATGTGAATTATTACTTTTTCAACTAGAATAAGTGTGTTTAAAGTGATTTCTGTGCATGAAATTGGTCAAAAGTGAAGCCTCTGATTAAGCAAAACTCTGTCAAAATGACAATTTTGGTAACTGTGAGGGTTTAAAAAGTGGTTATTCAACATGAGGCCCGATCCAAATGACATTTTGAATCATTTTTGTAGAGTCCATAAAATCAATTTTATGATGAAAAACGATGACACGTACCAGACGAACGTACAAAAAATTGTCAATATTGATGAAATTTTAACATTTAATCTTTTGTCTTTAAATTAATGTTGGATGTGAATTACTACTTTTTCAACTAAAATAAATGTGTTTAAAGTGATTTCTGTGCCTGAAATTGGTCAAAAGTGAAGCTTCTGAGTAAGCAAAACTCTGTAAAAATGACAATTTTGGTAACTGTGAGGGTTTAAAAAGTGGTTATTCATATGAGGCCCGATCCAAATGACATTTTGAATAATTTTTGGTAGAGTCCATAAAATCAATTTTATGATGAAAAACGATGACCCCGGACCAGTCGAACGTACAAAAAATTGTCAATATTGATGAAATTTTAACATTTAATCTTTTGGCTTTAAATTACTGTTGGATGTGAATTATTACTTTTTCAACTAAAATATGTGTGTTTAAAGTCATTTCTGTGCCTGAAATTTGTCAAAATTGAAGCTTTGAGTAAGCAAAACTCTGTAAAAATGGCAATTTTGGTCACTGTGAGGGTTTAAAAAGTGGTTATTCAACATGAGGCCCGATCCAAATGACATTTTGAATCATTTTTGGTAGAGTCCAAAATATCAATTTTATGATGAAAAACGATGACCCCGGACCAGTCAAACGTACAATAATAAAAAATAAAAAATAAAAAAATAATAAAAAAAAATAAAAAAATTGAACAAAATTAAAAATAAATAAATAAATAAATAAATTTTTTAAAAAAATGACATTTTAACATTTAATCTTTTGACTTTAAATTACTGTTGGATGTGAATTATTACTTTTTCAACTAAAATAAGTGTGTTTAAAGTGATTTCTGTGCCTGAAATTGGTCAAAAGTGAAGCTTCTGAGTAAGCAAAACTCTGTAAAAATGACAATTTTGGTAACTGTGAGGGATTAAAAAGTGGTTATTCAACATGAGGCCCGATCCAAATGACATTTTGAATCATTTTTGGTAGAGTTCATAAAATCAATTTTATGATGAAAAACGATGACCCCGGACCAGTCGAACGTACAAAAAATTGTCAATATTGATGAAATTTTAACATTTAATCTTTTGACTTTAAATTACTGTTGGATGTGAATTATTACTTTTTCAACTAAAATATGTGTTTAAAGTCATTTCTATGCCTGCAATTGGTCAAAATTAAAGCTTTGAGTAAGCAAAACTCTGTAAAAATGGCAATTTTGGTCACTGTGAGGGTTTAAAAAGTGGTTATTCAACATGAGGCCCGATCCAAATGACATTTTGAATCATTTTTGGTAAAGTCCATAAAATCAATTTTATGATGAAAAACGATGACCCCGGACCAGTCGAACGTACAATAATAAAAAAAAAAAAAAAAAAAAATAAATAAAAAAAAAAAAACATTTAAAAATTGAACAAAATTTTAAAAAAATAAAACAATTAAAAAAAAAATGATGACATTTTAACATTTAATCTTTTGACTTTTAAATGACTGTTGGATGTGAATTATTACTTTTTCAACTAAAAAAAGTGGAAAGAAAAAAAAAATTAAAAAATTCAAAAAAAATAAAAAACTTAAAGAATAAAAATAAAAAATTAAAAATTAAAAAAAAAATTAACAACATTTAAAAAAACAATAATAAATAAAAAAATAAAAACATTTTTTAAATAAAAAAATAAAAAAAATAAAAAAATAAAACAATTGATGAAATTTTAACATTTAATCTTTTGACTTTAAATTAATGTTGGATGTGAATTATTACTTTTTCAACTAAAATAAATGTGTTTAAAGTGATTTCTGTGCCTGAAATTGGTCAAAAGTGAAGCTTCTGAGTAAGCAAAACTCTGTCAAAATGACAATTTTGGTAACTGTGAGGGTTTAAAAAGTGGTTATTCAACATGAGGCCCGATCCAAATTACATTTTGAATCATTTTTGGTAGAGTCCATAAAATCAATTATATGATGAAAAATTGTGACCACGGACCAGTCGAACGTACAATAATAAAAAAAAAATAATAAAAAAATAAAATAAAATTGAACAAAATTTAAAAAAAAATTAAAAAAAATTTTAAAAAATGATGACATTTTAACATTTAATCTTTTGACTTTCAATTACTGTTGGATGTGAATTATTACTTTTTCAACTAAAATAAGTGTGTTTAAAGTGATTTCTGTGCATGAAATTGGTCAAAATGAAGCTTCTGAGTAAGCAAAACTCTGTAAAAATGACAATTTTGGTAACTGTGAGGGATTAAAAAGTGGTTATTCAACATGAGGCCCGATCCAAATGACATTTTGAATCATTTTTGGTAGAGTCCTTTAAATCAATTTTATGATGAAAAACGATGACCCTGGACCAGTCGAACGTACAAAAAATGGTCAATATTGATGAAATTTTAACATTTAATCTTTTGACTTTAAATTACTGTGGGATGTGAATTATTAGTTTTCTACTAAAATATGTGTGTTTAAAGTCATCATTTCTGTGCCTGGAATTTGTCAAAATTGAAGCTTTGAGTAACCAAAACTCTGTAAAAATGGCAATTTTGGGCACTGTGAGGGTTTAAAAAGTGGTTATTCAACATGAGGCCCGATCCAAATGACATTTTGAATCATTTTTGTAGAGTCCATAAAATCAATTTTATGATGAAAAACGATGACACGTACCAGACGAACGTACAAAAAATTGTCAATATTGATGAAATTTTAACATTTAATCTTTTGTCTTTAAATTAATGTTGGATGTGAATTACTACTTTTTCAACTAAAATAAATGTGTTTAAAGTGATTTCTGTGCCTGAAATTGGTCAAAAGTGAAGCTTCTGAGTCAGCAAAACTCTGTAAAAATGACAATTTTGGTAACTGTGAGGGTTTAAAAAGTGGTTATTCATATGAGGCCCGATCCAAATGACATTTTGAATAATTTTTGGTAGAGTCCATAAAATCAATTTTATGATGAAAAACGATGACCCCGGACCAGTCGAACGTACAAAAAATTGTCAATATTGATGAAATTTTAACATTTAATCTTTTGGCTTTAAATTACTGTTGGATGTGAATTATTACTTTTTCAACTAAAATATGTGTGTTTAAAGTCATTTCTGTGCCTGAAATTTGTCAAAATTGAAGCTTTGAGTAAGCAAAACTCTGTAAAAATGGCAATTTTGGTCACTGTGAGGGTTTAAAAAGTGGTTATTCAACATGAGGCCCGATCCAAATGACATTTTGAATCATTTTTGGTAGAGTCCAAAATATCAATTTTATGATGAAAAACGATGACCCCGGACCAGTCAAACGTACAATAATAAAAAATAAAAAATAAAAAAATAATTTAAAAAAATAAAAAAATTGAACAAAATTAAAAATAAATAAATAAATAAATAAATAAATTTTTTTAAAAAATGACATTTTAACATTTAATCTTTTGACTTTAAATTACTGTTGGATGTGAATTATTACTTTTTCAACTAAAATAAGTGTGTTTAAAGTGATTTCTGTGCCTGAAATTGGTCAAAAGTGAAGCTTCTGAGTAAGCAAAACTCTGTAAAAATGACAATTTTGGTAACTGTGAGGGATTAAAAAGTGGTTATTCAACATGAGGCCCGATCCAAATGACATTTTGAATCATTTTTGGTAGAGTCCATAAAATCAATTTTATGATGAAAAACGATGACCCCGGACCAGTCGAACGTACAAAAAATTGTCAATATTGATGAAATTTTAACATTTAATCTTTTGACTTTAAATTACTGTTGGATGTGAATTATTACTTTTTCAACTAAAATATGTGTTTAAAGTCATTTCTATGCCTGCAATTGGTCAAAATTGAAGCTTTGAGTAAGCAAAACTCTGTAAAAATGGCAATTTTGGTCACTGTGAGGGTTTAAAAAGTGGTTATTCAACATGAGGCCCGATCCAAATGACATTTTGAATCATTTTTGGTAAAGTCCATAAAATCAATTTTATGATGAAAAACGATGACCCCGGACCAGTCGAACGTACAATAATAAAAAATAAAAAAAAAAAAAAAAAAACCATTAAAAAATTGAACAAAATTTAAAAAAAATAAAACAATTAAAAAAAAAATGATGAAATTTTAACATTTAATCTTTTGACTTTTAAATGACTGTTGGATGTGAATTATTACTTTTTCAACTAAAAAAAGTGGAAAGAAAAAAAAAATTAAAAAATTCAAAAAAAATAAAAAACTTAAAGAATAAAAATAAAAAAATTAAAAATTAAACAAAAATTTAACAAAATTTCAAAAAACAATAATAAATAAAAAAATAAAAAAAATTTTTAAATAAAAAAATAAAAAAAAATAAAAAAATAAAACAATTGATGAAATTTTAACATTTAATCTTTTGACTTTAAATTAATGTTGGATGTGAATTATTACTTTTTCAACTAAAATAAATGTGTTTAAAGTGATTTCTGTGCCTCAAATTGGTCAAAAGTGAAGCTTCTGAGTAAGCAAAACTCTGTCAAAATGACAATTTTGGTAACTGTGAGGGTTTAAAAAGTGGTTATTCAACATGAGGCCCGATCCAAATTACATTTTGAATCATTTTTGGTAGAGTCCATAAAATCAATTATATGATGAAAAATTGTGACCACGGACCAGTCGAACGTACAATAATAAAAAAAAAATAATAAAAAAATAAAATAAAATTGAACAAAATTTAAAAAAAAATAAAAAAAAAATTAAAAAAATGATGACATTTTAACATTTAATCTTTTGACTTTCAATTACTGTTGGATGTGAATTATTACTTTTTCAACTAAAATAAGTGTGTTTAAAGTGATTTCTGTGCATGAAATTGGTCAAAATGAAGCTTCTGAGTAAGCAAAACTCTGTAAAAATGACAATTTTGGTAACTGTGAGGGATTAAAAAGTGGTTATTCAACATGAGGCCCGATCCAAATGACATTTTGAATCATTTTTGGTAGAGTCCATTAAATCAATTTTATGATGAAAAACGATGACCCTGGACCAGTCGAACGTACAAAAAATTGTCAATATTGATGAAATTTTAACATTTAATCTTTTGACTTTAAATTACTGTTGGATGTGAATTATTACTTTTTCTACTAAAATATGTGTGTTTAAAGTCATTTCTGTGCCTGAAATTTGTCAAAATTGAAGCTTTGAGTAAGCAAAACTCTGTAAAAATGGCAATTTTGGGCACTGTGAGGGTTTAAAAAGTGGTTATTCAACATGAGGCCCGATCCAAATGACGTTTTGAATCATTTTTGGTAGAGTCCAAAAAATCAATCTTATGATGAAAAACGATGACCCCGGACCAGTCGAACGTACAATAATAATAAAAAATAAATAAAAAAAATAAAAAAATTTGAACAAAATTAAAAAATAAACAAATAAATTTAAAAAATTAAAAAAAAATTTAAAAAAAACAATAAAAAAAAAATGATGACATTTTAACATTTAATCTTTTGACTTTAAATTACTGTTGGATGTGAATTATTAATTTTTCAACTAAAATAAGTGTGTTTAAAGTGATTTCTGTGCCTGAAATTGGTCAAAAGTGAAGCTTCTGAGTAAGCAAAACTCTGTAAAAATGACAATTTTGGTAACTGTGAGGGATTAAAAAGTGGTTATTCACATGAGGCCCGATCCAAATGACATTTTGAATCATTTTTGGTAGAGTCCATAAAATCAATTTTATGATGAAAAACGATGACCCCGGACCAGTCGAATTTACAATAATAAAAAAAAAAAAAATTTTTAAATAAAAATAAAAAAATACAATATTTAAACAAAATTGAACAAAATTTTTAAAAAATTAAAAAATTAAAAAAATTAAAATAAAAAACATTTTTTTAATTAAAAAAAAAAAAAAAAAGATGAAATTTTAACATTTAATCTTTTGACTTTAAATTGCAGTTGGATGTGAATTATTACTTTTTCAACTAAAATAAATGTGTTTAAAGTGATTTCTGTGCCTGAAATTGGTCAAAAGTGAAGCTTCTGAGTAAGCAAAACTCTGTAAAAATGACAATTTTGGTAACTGTGAGGGTTTAAAAAGTGGTTATTCACCATGAGGCCCGATCCAAATGACATTTTGAATCATTTTTGGTAGAGTCCATAAAATCAATTTTATGATGAAAAACGATGACCCCGGACCAGTCGAACGTACAAAAAATGTTCAATATTGATGAAATTTTAACATTTAATCTTTTGACTTTAAATTACTGTTGGATGTGAATTATTACTTTTTCAACTAAAATATGTGTGTTTAAAGTCATTTCTGTGCTTGAAATTTGTCAAAATTGAAGCTTTGAGTAAGCAAAACTCTGTAAAAATGACAATTTTGGTAACTGTGAGGGTTTAAAAAGTGGTTATTCAACATGAGGCCAGATCCAAATGACATTTTGAATCATTTTTGGTAGAGTCCAAAATATCAATTTTATGATGAAAAACGATGACCCCGGACCAGTCGAACGTACAAAAAATTGTCAATATTGATGAAATTTTAACATTTAATCTTTAGACTTTAAATTACTGTTGGATGTGAATTATTACTTTTTCAACTAAAATATGTGTGTTTAAAGTCATTTCTGTGCTTGAAATTTGTCAAAATTGAAGCTTTGAGTAAGCAAAACTCTGTAAAAATGGCAATTTTGGGCACTGTGAGGGTTTAAAAAGTGGTTATTCAACATGAGGCCCGATCCAAATGACATTTTGAATCATTTTTGGTAGAGTCCAAAAAATCAATTTTATGATGAAAAACGATGACCCCGGACCAGTCGAACGTACAATAATGAAAAAATAAATAAATAAATGAATAATAAAAATTGAACAAAATTAAAAAAAATTCTTTATTTTTAAATGATGACATTTTAACATTTAATCTTTTGACTTTAAATTACTGTTGGATGTGAATTATTACTTTTTCAACTAAAATAAGTGCGTTTAAAGTGATTTCGGTGCCTGAAATTGGTCAAAATGAAGCTTATGAGTAAGCAAAACTCTGTAAAAATGACAATTTTGGTAACTGTGTGGAATTAAAAAGTGGTTATTCAACATGAGGACCGATCCAAATGACATTTTGAATAATTTTTGGTAGAGTCCATAAAATCAATTTTATGATGAAAAACGATGACCCTGGACCAGTCGAACGTACAAAAAATTGTCAATATTGATGAAATTTTAACATTTAATCTTTTGACTTTAAATTACTGTTGGATGTGAATTATTACTTTTTCTACTAAAATATGTGTGTTTAAAGTCATTTCTGTGCCTGCAATTTGTCAAAATTGAAGCTTTGAGTAAGCAAAACTCTGTAAAAATGGCAATTTTGGGCACTGTGAGGGTTTAAAAAGTGGTTATCAACATGAGGCCCGATCCAAATGACATTTTGAATCATTTTTGGTAGAGTCCATAAAATCAATTTTATGATGAAAAACGATGACCCCGGACCAGTCGAACGTTCAAAAAAGTGGTCAATATTGATGAAATTTTACCATTTAATCTTTTGACTTTTAAATGACTGTTGGATGTGAATTATTACTTTTTCAACTAAAAAAAGTGGAAAGAACAAAAAAATAATAAAAAAAAATAATAAAACTTAAAGAATAAAAAAAATAAAAAAAAAATTGAACAAAATTAAAAAAAAAAAAAAAATATTTTTTTTTAAAGAAAAAAAGAAAAAAAAATGATGAAATTTTAACATTTAATCTTTTGACTTTAAATTAATGTTGGATGTGAATTATTACTTTTTCAAATAAAATAAATGTGTTTAAAGTGATTTCTGTGCCTGAAATTGGTCAAAAGTGAAGCTTCTGAGTAAGCAAAACTCTGTAAAAATGACAATTTTGGTAACTGTGAGGGATTAAAAAGTGGTTTTTCACATGAGGCCCGATCCAAATGACATTTTGAATCATTTTTAGTAGAGTCCATAAAATCAATTTTATGATGAAAAACGATGACCCCGGACCAGTCGAATGTACAATAATTAAAAAAAAAAAAATTAAAATAAAAATAAAAAAAAAAATATTTAAACAAAATTGAACAAAATTTAAAAAAAAATAAAAAATAAAAAAATAAAAAATAAAAAAAAACCTTTTTTTTAAATTAAAAAAATAAATAAAAAATAAATAAAAAAAAGATGAAATTTTAACATTGAATCTTTTGACTTTAAATTACTGTTGGATGTGAATTATTACTTTTTCAACTAAAATAAATGTGTTTAAAGTGATTTCTGTGCCTGAAATTGGTCAAAAGTGAAGCTTCTGAGTAAGCAAAACTCTGTAAAAATGACAATTTTGGTAACTGTGAGGGTTTAAAAAGTGGTTATTCACCATGAGGCCCGATCCAAATGACATTTTGAATCATTTTTGGTAGAGTCCATAAAATCAATTTTATGATGAAAAACGATGACCCCGGACCAGTCGAACGTACAAAAAATTTTCAATATTGATGAAATTTTAACATTTAATCTTTTGACTTTAAATTACTGTTGGATGTGAATTATTACTTTTTCAACTAAAATATGTGTGTTTAAAGTCATTTCTGTGCTTGAAATTTGTCAAAATTGAAGTTTTGAGTAAGCAAAACTCTGTAAAAATGACAATTTTGGTAACTGTGAGGGTTTAAAAAGTGGTTATTCAACATGAGGCCAGATCCAAATGACATTTTGAATCATTTTTGGTAGAGTCCAAAAAATCAATTTTATGATGAAAAACGATGACCCCGGACCAGTCGAACGTACAATAATGAAAAAATAAATAAATAAATGAATAATAAAAATTGAACAAAATTAAATTTTTTTTTTTTTTTAAATGATGACATTTTAACATTTAATCTTTTGACTTTAAATTACTGTTGGATGTGAATTATTACTTTTTCAACTAAAATAAGTGCGTTTAAAGTGATTTCTGTGCCTGAAATTGGTCAAAATGAAGCTTATGAGTAAGCAAAACTCTGTAAAAATGACAATTTTGGTAACTGTGTGGAATTAAAAAGTGGTTATTCAACATGAGGACCGATCCAAATGACATTTTGAATAATTTTTGGTAGAGTCCATAAAATCAATTTTATGATGAAAAACGATGACCCTGGACCAGTCGAACGTACAAAAAATTGTCAATATTGATGAAATCTTAACATTTAATCTTTTGACTTTAAATTACTGTTGGATGTGAATTATTACTTTTTCTACTAAAATATGTGTGTTTAAAGTCATTTCTGTGCCTGCAATTTGTCAAAATTGAAGCTTTGAGTAAGCAAAACTCTGTAAAAATGGCAATTTTGGGCACTGTGAGGGATTAAAAAGTGGTTATCAACATGAGGCCCGATCCAAATGACATTTTGAATCATTTTTGGTAGAGTCCAAAAAATCAATTTTATGATGAAAAACGATGACCCCGGACCAGTCGAACGTACAATAATAATAAAAAATAAAATTAAAAAAAAAAAATAAAAAAAAAAAAATTAACATTTAAAAAAAATAAAAAATTCAAAAAATAAAAAATCATGACATTTTAACATTTAATCTTTTGACTTTAAATTACTGTTGGATGTGAATTATTACTTTTTCAACTAAAATAAGTGTGTTTAAAGTGATTTCTGTGCCTGAAATTGTCAAAAGTGAAGCTTTGAGTAAGCAAAACTCTGTTAAAATGACAATTTTGGTAACTGTGAGGAATTAAAAAGTGGTTATTCAACATGAGGCCCGATCCAAATGACATTTTGAATCATTTTTGGTAGAGTCCATAAAATCAATTTTATGATGAAAAACGATGACCCTGGACCAGTCGAACGTACAAAAAATTGTCAATATTGATGAAATTTTAACATTTAATCTTTTGACTTTAAATTACTGTTGGATGTGAATTATTACTTTTTTTACTAAAATATGTGTGTTTAAAGTCATTTCTGTGCCTGAAATTTGTCAAAATTGAAGCTTTGAGTAAGCAAAACTCTGTAAAAATGGCAATTTTGGGCACTGTGAGGGATTAAAAAGTGGTTATTCAACATGAGGCCCGATCCAAATGACATTTTGAATCATTTTTGGTAGAGTCCATGCAATCAATCTTATGATGAAAAACGATGACCCCGGACCAGTCGAACGGACAATAATTAAAAAAAAAATTTTTGCAAATAAAAATAATAAAAAAATTTTTTTTAACAAAATTGAACAAAATTTTAAGAAAATAAATAAATAAAAAAAAAAAAAAAAAAATTTAAATTAAAAAAAAATAAATAAAAAAAAAATGCTGACATTTTAACATTTAAGCTTTTGACTTTAAATTGCTGTTGGATGTGAATTATTACTTTTTCAACTAGAATAAGTGTGTTTAAAGTGATTTCTGTGCCTGAAATTGGTCAAAAGTGAAGCTTCTGAGTAAGCAAAACTCTGTCAAAATGACAATTTTGGTAACTGTAAGGGTTTAAAAAGTGGTTATTCAACATGAGGCCCGATCCAAATGACATTTTGAATCATTTTTGTAGAGTCCATAAAATCAATTTTATGATGAAAAACGATGACACGTACCAGACGAACGTACAAAAAATTGTCAATATTGATGAAATTTTAACATTTAATCTTTTGTCTTTAAATTAATGTTGGATGTGAATTACTACTTTTTCAACTAAAATAAATGTGTTTAAAGTGATTTCTGTGCCTGAAATTGGTCAAAAGTGAAGCTTCTGAGTAAGCAAAACTCTGTAAAAATGACAATTTTGGTAACTGTGAGGGTTTAAAAAGTGGTTATTCATATGAGGCCCGATCCAAATGACATTTTGAATAAGTTTTTGGTAGAGTCCATAAAATCAATTTTATGATGAAAAACGATGACCCCGGACCAGTCGAACGTTCAAAAAAGTGGTCAATATTGATGAAATTTTAACATTTAATCTTTTGACTTTAAATGACGGTTGGATGTGAATTATTACTTTTTCAACTAAAATAAGTGTGTTTAAAGTCATTTCTGTGCCTGAAATCGGTCAAAATTGAAGCTTTTGAGTAAGCGAAAACTCTGTAAAAATGGCAATTTTGGTCACTGTGAGGGTTTAAAAAGTGGTTATTCAACATGAGGCCCGATCCAAATGACATTTTGAATCAATTTTGGTAGTCCAAAATATCAATTTTATGATGAAAAACGATGACCCCGGACCAGTCGAACGTACAATAATAAAAAATAAAAAATAAAAAAATAATTTAAAAAAATAAAAAAATTGAACAAAATTAAAAATAAATAAATAAACAAATAAATTTTAAAAAAAATGACATTTTAACATTTAATCTTTTGACTTTAAATTACTGTTGGATGTGAATTATTACTTTTTCAACTAAAATAAGTGTGTTTAAAGTGATTTCTGTGCCTGAAATTGGTCAAAAGTGAAGCTTCTGAGTAAGCAAAACTCTGTAAAAATGACAATTTTGGTAACTGTGAGGGTTTAAAAAGTGGTTATTCAACATGAGGCCAGATCCAAATGACATTTTGAATCATTTTTGGTAGAGTCCAAAATATCAATTTTATGATGAAAAACGATGACCCCGGACCAGTCGAACGTACAAAAAATTGTCAATATTGATGAAATTTTAACATTTAATCTTTAGACTTTAAATTACTGTTGGATGTGAATTATTACTTTTTCAACTAAAATATGTGTGTTTAAAGTCATTTCTGTGCTTGAAATTTGTCAAAATTGAAGCTTTGAGTAAGCAAAACTCTGTAAAAATGGCAATTTTGGGCACTGTGAGGGTTTAAAAAGTGGTTATTCAACATGAGGCCCGATCCAAATGACATTTTGAATCATTTTTGGTAGAGTCCAAAAAATCAATTTTATGATGAAAAACGATGACCCCGGACCAGTCGAACGTACAATAATGAAAAAATAAATAAATAAATGAATAATAAAAATTGAACAAAATTAAAAAAAATTTTTTTTTAAAAATGATGACATTTTAACATTTAATCTTTTGACTTTAAATTACTGTTGGATGTGAATTATTACTTTTTCAACTAAAATAAGTGCGTTTAAAGTGATTTCTGTGCCTGAAATTGGTCAAAATGAAGCTTATGAGTAAGCAAAACTCTGTAAAAATGACAATTTTGGTAACTGTGTGGAATTAAAAAGTGGTTATTCAACATGAGGACCGATCCAAATGACATTTTGAATAATTTTTGGTAGAGTCCATAAAATCAATTTTATGATGAAAAACGATGACCCTGGACCAGTCGAACGTACAAAAAATTGTCAATATTGATGAAATTTTAACATTTAATCTTTTGACTTTAAATTACTGTTGGATGTGAATTATTACTTTTTCTACTAAAATATGTGTGTTTAAAGTCATTTCTGTGCCTGCAATTTGTCAAAATTGAAGCTTTGAGTAAGCAAAACTCTGTAAAAATGGCAATTTTGGGCACTGTGAGGGATTAAAAAGTGGTTATCAACATGAGGCCCGATCCAAATGACATTTTGAATCATTTTTGGTAGAGTCCAAAAAATCAATTTTATGATGAAAAACGATGACCCCGGACCAGTCGAACGTACAATAATGAAAAAATAAATAAATAAATAAATAAAAAAAATTGAACAAAATTAAAAAAAAAAAGAAAAAAAAAAATGATGACATTTTAACATTTAATCTTTTGACTTTAAATTACTGTTGGATGTGAATTATTACTTTTTCAACTAAAATAAGTGCGTTTAAAGTGATTTCTGTGCCTGAAATTGGTCAAAATGAAGCTTATGAGTAAGCAAAACTCTGTAAAAATGACAATTTTGGTAACTGTGAGGAATTAAAAAGTGGTTATTCAACATGAGGCCCGATCCAAATGACATTTTGAATCATTTTTGGTAGAGTCCATAAAATCAATTTTATGATGAAAAACGATGACCCTGGACCAGTCGAACGTACAAAAAATTGTCAATATTGATGAAATTTTAACATTTAATCTTTTGACTTTAAATTACTGTTGGATGTGAATTATTACTTTTTTTACTAAAATATGTGTGTTTAAAGACATTGCTGTGCCTGAAATTTGTCAAAATTGAAGCTTTGAGTAAGCAAAACTCTGTAAAAATGGCGATTTTGGACACTGTGAGGGATTAAAAAGTGGTTATTCAACATGAGGCCCGATCCAAATGACATTTTGAATCATTTTTGGTAGAGTCCATGCAATCAATCTTATGATGAAAAACGATGACCCCGGACCAGTCGAACGGACAATAATTAAAAAAAATTTTTTTGCAAATAAAAATAATTAAAAAAAAAATTTAAACAAAATTGAACAAAATTTTAAGAAAATAAATAAATAAAAAATAAAAAATAAAAAAAAATTTAAATTAAAAAAAAATAAATAAAAAAAAAATGATGACATTTTAACATTTAAGCTTTTGACTTTAAATTGCTGTTGGGTGTGAATTATTACTTTTTCAACTAGAATAAGTGTGTTTAAAGTGATTTCTGTGCCTGAAATTGGTCAAAAGTGAAGCTTCTGAGTAAGCAAAACTCTGTCAAAATGACAATTTTGGTAACTGTAAGGGTTTAAAAAGTGGTTATTCAACATGAGGCCCGATCCAAATGACATTTTGAATCATTTTTGTAGAGTCCATAAAATCAATTTTATGATGAAAAACGATGACACGTACCAGACGAACGTACAAAAAATTGTCAATATTGATGAAATTTTAACATTTAATCTTTTGTCTTTAAATTAATGTTGGATGTGAATTACTACTTTTTCAACTAAAATATGTGTGTTTAAAGTCATTTCTGTGCTTGAAATTTGTCAAAATTGAAGCTTTGAGTAAGCAAAACTCTGTAAAAATGGCAATTTTGGGCACTGTGAGGGTTTAAAAAGTGGTTATTCAACATGAGGCCCGATCCAAATGACATTTTGAATCATTTTTGGTAGAGTCCAAAAAATCAATTTTATGATGAAAAACGATGACCCCGGACCAGTCGAACGTACAATAATGAAAAAATAAATAAATAAATGAATAATAAAAATTGAACAAAATTAAAAAAAAATTTTTTTTAAAAATGATGACATTTTAACATTTAATCTTTTGACTTTAAATTACTGTTGGATGTGAATTATTACTTTTTCAACTAAAATAAGTGCGTTTAAAGTGATTTCTGTGCCTGAAATTGGTCAAAATGAAGCTTATGAGTAAGCAAAACTCTGTAAAAATGACAATTTTGGTAACTGTGTGGAATTAAAAAGTGGTTATTCAACATGAGGACCGATCCAAATGACATTTTGAATAATTTTTGGTAGAGTCCATAAAATCAATTTTATGATGAAAAACGATGACCCTGGACCAGTCGAACGTACAAAAAATTGTCAATATTGATGAAATTTTAACATTTAATCTTTTGACTTTAAATTACTGTTGGATGTGAATTATTACTTTTTCTACTAAAATATGTGTGTTTAAAGTCATTTCTGTGCCTGCAATTTGTCAAAATTGAAGCTTTGAGTAAGCAAAACTCTGTAAAAATGGCAATTTTGGGCACTGTGAGGGATTAAAAAGTGGTTATCAACATGAGGCCCGATCCAAATGACATTTTGAATCATTTTTGGTAGAGTCCAAAAAATCAATTTTATGATGAAAAATGATGACCCCGGACCAGTCGAACGTACAATAATAATAAAAAATAAAATTAAAAAAAAAATAAATAAATTAACATTTAAAAAAAATAAAAAATTCAAAAAATAAAAAATCATGACATTTTAACATTTAATCTTTTGACTTTAAATTACTGTTGGATGTGAATTATTACCTTTTCAACTAAAATAAGTGTGTTTAAAGTGATTTCTGTGCCTGAAATTGTCAAAAGTGAAGCTTTGAGTAAGCAAAACTCTGTCAAAATGACAATTTTGGTAACTGTGAGGGTTTAAAAAGTGGTTATTCAACATGAGGCCCGATCCAAATGACATTTTGAATCATTTTTGGTAGAGTCCAAAAAATCAATTTTATGATGAAAAACGATGACCCCGGACCAGTCGAACGTACAAAAAATTGTCAATATTGATGACATTTTAACATTTAATCTTTTGACTTTAAATTACTGTTGGATGTGAATTATTACTTTTTCAACTAAAATATGTGTGTTTAAAGTCATTTCTGTGCTTGAAATTTGTCAAAATTGAAGCTTTGAGTAAGCAAAACTCTGTAAAAATGGCAATTTTGGTCACTGTGAGGGTTTAAAAAGTGGTTATTCAACATGAGGCCCGATCCAAATGACATTTTGAATCATTTTTGGTAGAGTCCAAAAAATCAATTTTATGATGAAAAACGATGACCCCGGACCAGTCGAACGTACAATAATGAAAAAATAAATAAATAAATAAATAAAAAAAATTGAACAAAATTAAAAAAAAAAAGAAAAAAAAAATGATGACATTTTAACATTTAATCTTTTGACTTTAAATTACTGTTGGATGTGAATTATTACTTTTTCAACTAAAATAAGTGCGTTTAAAGTGATTTCTGTGCCTGAAATTGGTCAAAATGAAGCTTATGAGTAAGCAAAACTCTGTAAAAATGACAATTTTGGTAACTGTGAGGAATTAAAAAGTGGTTATTCAACATGAGGCCCGATCCAAATGACATTTTGAATCATTTTTGGTAGAGTCCATAAAATCAATTTTATGATGAAAAACGATGACCCTGGACCAGTCGAACGTACAAAAAATTGTCAATATTGATGAAATTTTAACATTTAATCTTTTGACTTTAAATTACTGTTGGATGTGAATTATTACTTTTTTTACTAAAATATGTGTGTTTAAAGACATTGCTGTGCCTGAAATTTGTCAAAATTGAAGCTTTGAGTAAGCAAAACTCTGTAAAAATGGCAATTTTGGACACTGTGAGGGATTAAAAAGTGGTTATTCAACATGAGGCCCGATCCAAATGACATTTTGAATCATTTTTGGTAGAGTCCATGCAATCAATCTTATGATGAAAAACGATGACCCCGGACCAGTCGAACGGACAATAATTAAAAAAAATTTTTTTGCAAATAAAAATAATTAAAAAAAAAATTTAAACAAAATTGAACAAAATTTTAAGAAAATAAATAAATAAAAAATAAAAAATAAAAAAAAATTTAAATTAAAAAAAAATAAATAAAAAAAAAATGATGACATTTTAACATTTAAGCTTTTGACTTTAAATTGCTGTTGGGTGTGAATTATTACTTTTTCAACTAGAATAAGTGTGTTTAAAGTGATTTCTGTGCCTGAAATTGGTCAAAAGTGAAGCTTCTGAGTAAGCAAAACTCTGTCAAAATGACAATTTTGGTAACTGTAAGGGTTTAAAAAGTGGTTATTCAACATGAGGCCCGATCCAAATGACATTTTGAATCATTTTTGTAGAGTCCATAAAATCAATTTTATGATGAAAAACGATGACACGTACCAGACGAACGTACAAAAAATTGTCAATATTGATGAAATTTTAACATTTAATCTTTTGTCTTTAAATTAATGTTGGATGTGAATTACTACTTTTTCAACTAAAATATGTGTGTTTAAAGTCATTTCTGTGCTTGAAATTTGTCAAAATTGAAGCTTTGAGTAAGCAAAACTCTGTAAAAATGGCAATTTTGGGCACTGTGAGGGTTTAAAAAGTGGTTATTCAACATGAGGCCCGATCCAAATGACATTTTGAATCATTTTTGGTAGAGTCCAAAAAATCAATTTTATGATGAAAAACGATGACCCCGGACCAGTCGAACGTACAATAATGAAAAAATAAATAAATAAATGAATAATAAAAATTGAACAAAATTAAAAAAATTTTTTTTTTTAAAATGATGACATTTTAACATTTAATCTTTTGACTTTAAATTACTGTTGGATGTGAATTATTACTTTTTCAACTAAAATAAGTGCGTTTAAAGTGATTTCTGTGCCTGAAATTGGTCAAAATGAAGCTTATGAGTAAGCAAAACTCTGTAAAAATGACAATTTTGGTAACTGTGTGGAATTAAAAAGTGGTTATTCAACATGAGGACCGATCCAAATGACATTTTGAATAATTTTTGGTAGAGTCCATAAAATCAATTTTATGATGAAAAACGATGACCCTGGACCAGTCGAACGTACAAAAAATTGTCAATATTGATGAAATTTTAACATTTAATCTTTTGACTTTAAATTACTGTTGGATGTGAATTATTACTTTTTCTACTAAAATATGTGTGTTTAAAGTCATTTCTGTGCCTGCAATTTGTCAAAATTGAAGCTTTGAGTAAGCAAAACTCTGTAAAAATGGCAATTTTGGGCACTGTGAGGGATTAAAAAGTGGTTATCAACATGAGGCCCGATCCAAATGACATTTTGAATCATTTTTGGTAGAGTCCAAAAAATCAATTTTATGATGAAAAATGATGACCCCGGACCAGTCGAACGTACAATAATAATAAAAAATAAAATTTAAAAAAATAAAAAAAATAAATAAATTAACATTTAAAAAAAATAAAAAATTCAAAAAATAAAAAATCATGACATTTTAACATTTAATCTTTTGACTTTAAATTACTGTTGGATGTGAATTATTACCTTTTCAACTAAAATAAGTGTGTTTAAAGTGATTTCTGTGCCTGAAATTGTCAAAAGTGAAGCTTTGAGTAAGCAAAACTCTGTCAAAATGACAATTTTGGTAACTGTGAGGGTTTAAAAAGTGGTTATTCAACATGAGGCCCGATCCAAATGACATTTTGAATCATTTTTGGTAGAGTCCAAAAAATCTATTTTATGATGAAAAACGATGACCCCGGACCAGTCGAACGTACAAAAAATTGTCAATATTGATGACATTTTAACATTTAATCTTTTGACTTTAAATTACTGTTGGATGTGAATTATTACTTTTTCAACTAAAATATGTGTGTTTAAAGTCATTTCTGTGCTTGAAATTTGTCAAAATTGAAGCTTTGAGTAAGCAAAACTCTGTAAAAATGGCAATTTTGGTCACTGTGAGGGTTTAAAAAGTGGTTATTCAACATGAGGCCCGATCCAAATGACATTTTGAATCATTTTTGGTAGAGTCCAAAAAATCAATTTTATGATGAAAAACGATGACCCCGGACCAGTCGAACGTACAATAATGAAAAAATAAATAAATAAATAAATAAAAAAATTGAACAAAATTAAAAAAAAAAAGAAAAAAAAAAATGATGACATTTTAACATTTAATCTTTTGACTTTAAATTACTGTTGGATGTGAATTATTACTTTTTCAACTAAAATAAGTGCGTTTAAAGTGATTTCTGTGCCTGAAATTGGTCAAAATGAAGCTTATGAGTAAGCAAAACTCTGTAAAAATGACAATTTTGGTAACTGTGAGGAATTAAAAAGTGGTTATTCAACATGAGGCCCGATCCAAATGACATTTTGAATCATTTTTGGTAGAGTCCATAAAATCAATTTTATGATGAAAAACGATGACCCTGGACCAGTCGAACGTACAAAAAATTGTCAATATTGATGAAATTTTAACATTTAATCTTTTGACTTTAAATTACTGTTGGATGTGAATTATTACTTTTTTTACTAAAATATGTGTGTTTAAAGACATTGCTGTGCCTGAAATTTGTCAAAATTGAAGCTTTGAGTAAGCAAAACTCTGTAAAAATGGCAATTTTGGACACTGTGAGGGATTAAAAAGTGGTTATTCAACATGAGGCCCGATCCAAATGACATTTTGAATCATTTTTGGTAGAGTCCATGCAATCAATCTTATGATGAAAAACGATGACCCCGGACCAGTCGAACGGACAATAATTAAAAAAAAATTTTTTGCAAATAAAAATAATTAAAAAAAAAATTTAAACAAAATTGAACAAAATTTTAAGAAAATAAATAAATAAAAAATAAAAAATAAAAAAAAATTTAAATTAAAAAAAAATAAATAAAAAAAAAATGATGACATTTTAACATTTAAGCTTTTGACTTTAAATTGCTGTTGGGTGTGAATTATTACTTTTTCAACTAGAATAAGTGTGTTTAAAGTGATTTCTGTGCCTGAAATTGGTCAAAAGTGAAGCTTCTGAGTAAGCAAAACTCTGTCAAAATGACAATTTTGGTAACTGTAAGGGTTTAAAAAGTGGTTATTCAACATGAGGCCCGATCCAAATGACATTTTGAATCATTTTTGTAGAGTCCATAAAATCAATTTTATGATGAAAAACGATGACACGTACCAGACGAACGTACAAAAAATTGTCAATATTGATGAAATTTTAACATTTAATCTTTTGTCTTTAAATTAATGTTGGATGTGAATTACTACTTTTTCAACTAAAATATGTGTGTTTAAAGTCATTTCTGTGCTTGAAATTTGTCAAAATTGAAGCTTTGAGTAAGCAAAACTCTGTAAAAATGGCAATTTTGGGCACTGTGAGGGTTTAAAAAGTGGTTATTCAACATGAGGCCCGATCCAAATGACATTTTGAATCATTTTTGGTAGAGTCCAAAAAATCAATTTTATGATGAAAAACGATGACCCCGGACCAGTCGAACGTACAATAATGAAAAAATAAATAAATAAATGAATAATAAAAATTGAACAAAATTAAAAAAAAAATTTTTTTTAAAATGATGACATTTTAACATTTAATCTTTTGACTTTAAATTACTGTTGGATGTGAATTATTACTTTTTCAACTAAAATAAGTGCGTTTAAAGTGATTTCTGTGCCTGAAATTGGTCAAAATGAAGCTTATGAGTAAGCAAAACTCTGTAAAAATGACAATTTTGGTAACTGTGTGGAATTAAAAAGTGGTTATTCAACATGAGGACCGATCCAAATGACATTTTGAATAATTTTTGGTAGAGTCCATAAAATCAATTTTATGATGAAAAACGATGACCCTGGACCAGTCGAACGTACAAAAAATTGTCAATATTGATGAAATTTTAACATTTAATCTTTTGACTTTAAATTACTGTTGGATGTGAATTATTACTTTTTCTACTAAAATATGTGTGTTTAAAGTCATTTCTGTGCCTGCAATTTGTCAAAATTGAAGCTTTGAGTAAGCAAAACTCTGTAAAAATGGCAATTTTGGGCACTGTGAGGGATTAAAAAGTGGTTATCAACATGAGGCCCGATCCAAATGACATTTTGAATCATTTTTGGTAGAGTCCAAAAAATCAATTTTATGATGAAAAATGATGACCCCGGACCAGTCGAACGTACAATAATAATAAAAAATAAAATTTAAAAAAAAAAAAAAAAAAAAAAATTAACATTTAAAAAAAATAAAAAATTCAAAAAATAAAAAATCATGACATTTTAACATTTAATCTTTTGACTTTAAATTACTGTTGGATGTGAATTATTACCTTTTCAACTAAAATAAGTGTGTTTAAAGTGATTTCTGTGCCTGAAATTGTCAAAAGTGAAGCTTTGAGTAAGCAAAACTCTGTCAAAATGACAATTTTGGTAACTGTGAGGGTTTAAAAAGTGGTTATTCAACATGAGGCCCGATCCAAATGACATTTTGAATCATTTTTGGTAGAGTCCAAAAAATCTATTTTATGATGAAAAACGATGACCCCGGACCAGTCGAACGTACAAAAAATTGTCAATATTGATGACATTTTAACATTTAATCTTTTGACTTTAAATTACTGTTGGATGTGAATTATTACTTTTTCAACTAAAATATGTGTGTTTAAAGTCATTTCTGTGCTTGAAATTTGTCAAAATTGAAGCTTTGAGTAAGCAAAACTCTGTAAAAATGGCAATTTTGGTCACTGTGAGGGTTTAAAAAGTGGTTATTCAACATGAGGCCCGATCCAAATGACATTTTGAATCATTTTTGGTAGAGTCCAAAAAATCAATTTTATGATGAAAAACGATGACCCCGGACCAGTCGAACGTACAATAATGAAAAAATAAATAAATAAATAAATAAAAAAATTGAACAAAATTAAAAAAAAAAAGAAAAAAAAAAATGATGACATTTTAACATTTAATCTTTTGACTTTAAATTACTGTTGGATGTGAATTATTACTTTTTCAACTAAAATAAGTGCGTTTAAAGTGATTTCTGTGCCTGAAATTGGTCAAAATGAAGCTTATGAGTAAGCAAAACTCTGTAAAAATGACAATTTTGGTAACTGTGTGGAATTAAAAAGTGGTTATTCAACATGAGGACCGATCCAAATGACATTTTGAATAATTTTTGGTAGAGTCCATAAAATCAATTTTATGATGAAAAACGATGACCCTGGACCAGTCGAACGTACAAAAAATTGTCAATATTGATGAAATTTTAACATTTAATCTTTTGACTTTAAATTACTGTTGGATGTGAATTATTACTTTTTCTACTAAAATATGTGTGTTTAAAGTCATTTCTGTGCTTGAAATTTGTCAAAATTGAAGCTTTGAGTAAGCAAAACTCTGTAAAAATGGCAATTTTGGTCACTGTGAGGGTTTAAAAAGTGGTTATTCAACATGAGGCCCGATCCAAATGACATTTTGAATCATTTTTGGTAGAGTCCAAAAAATCAATTTTATGATGAAAAACGATGACCCCGGACCAGTCGAACGTACAATAATGAAAAAATAAATAAATAAATAAAAAAAATTGAACAAAATAAAAAAAAAAAAAAAAAAAATGATGACATTTTAACATTTAATCTTTTGACTTTAAATTACTGTTGGATGTGAATTATTACTTTTTCAACTAAAATAAGTGCGTTTAAAGTGATTTCTGTGCCTGAAATTGGTCAAAATGAAGCTTATGAGTAAGCAAAACTCTGTAAAAATGACAATTTTGGTAACTGTGAGGAATTAAAAAGTGGTTATTCAACATGAGGCCCGATCCAAATGACATTTTGAATCATTTTTGGTAGAGTCCATAAAATCAATTTTATGATGAAAAACGATGACCCTGGACCAGTCGAACGTACAAAAAATTGTCAATATTGATGAAATTTTAACATTTAATCTTTTGACTTTAAATTACTGTTGGATGTGAATTATTACTTTTTTTACTAAAATATGTGTGTTTAAAGTCATTTCTGTGCCTGAAATTTGTCAAAATTGAAGCTTTGAGTAAGCAAAACTCTGTAAAAATGGCAATTTTGGGCACTGTGAGGGATTAAAAAGTGGTTATTCAACATGAGGCCCGATCCAAATGACATTTTGAATCATTTTTGGTAGAGTCCATGCAATCAATCTTATGATGAAAAACGATGACCCCGGACCAGTCGAACGGACAATAATTAAAAAAAAAATGTTTGCAAATAAAAATAATTTAAAAAAAATTTAAACAAAATTGAACAAAATTTTAAGAAAATAAATAAATAAAAAAAAAAAATAAAAAAAAAATTAAATTTAAAAAAAAAAAAAAAAAATGATGACATTTTAACATTTAAGCTTTTGACTTTAAATTGCTGTTGGATGTGAATTATTACTTTTTCAACTAGAATAAGTGTGTTTAAAGTGATTTCTGTGCCTGAAATTGGTCAAAAGTGAAGCTTCTGAGTAAGCAAAACTCTGTCAAAATGACAATTTTGGTAACTGTAAGGGTTTAAAAAGTGGTTATTCAACATGAGGCCCGATCCAAATGACATTTTGAATCATTTTTGTAGAGTCCATAAAATCAATTTTATGATGAAAAACGATGACACGTACCAGTCGAACGTTCAAAAAAGTGGTCAATATTGATGAAATTTTAACATTTAATCTTTTGACTTTAAATGACGGTTGGATGTGAATTATTACTTTTTCAACTAAAATAAGTGTGTTTAAAGTCATTTCTGTGCCTGAAATTGGTCAAAATTGAAGCTTTTGAGTAACCGAAAACTCTGTAAAAATGGCAATTTTGGTCACTGTGAGGGTTTAAAAAGTGGTTATTCAACATGAGGCCCGATCCAAATGACATTTTGAATCATTTTTGGTAGAGTCCAAAATATCAATTTTATGATGAAAAACGATGACCCCGGACCAGTCGAACGTACAATAATAAAAAATAAAAAATAAAAAAATAATTAAAAAAAATAAAAAAATTGAACAAAATTAAAAATAAATAAATAAACAAATACATTTTAAAAAAAATGACATTTTAACATTTAATCTTTTGACTTTAAATTACTGTTGGATGTGAATTATTACTTTTTCAACTAAAATAAGTGTGTTTAAAGTGATTTCTGTGCCTGAAATTGGTCAAAAGTGAAGCTTCTGAGTAAGCAAAACTCTGTAAAAATGACAATTTTGGTAACTGTGAGGGATTAAAAAGTGGTTATTCAACATGAGGCCCGATCCAAATGACATTTTGAATCAATTTTGGTAGAGTTCATAAAATCAATTTTATGATGAAAATCGATGACCCCGGACCAGTCGAACGTACAAAAAATTGTCAATATTGATGAAATTTTAACATTTAATCTTTTGACTTTAAATTACTGTTGGATGTGAATTATTACTTTTTCAACTAAAATATGTGTTTAAAGTCATTTCTATGCCTGCAATTGGTCAAAATTGAAGCTTTTGAGTAAGCGAAAACTCTGTAAAAATGGCAATTTTAGTCACTGTGAGGGTTTAAAAAGTGGTTATTAAACATGAGGCCCGATCCAAATGACATTTTGAATCATTTTTGGTAGAGTCCATGCAATCAATCTTATGATGAAAAACGATGACCCCGGACCAGTCGAACGGACAATAATTAAAAAAAAAATTTTTGCAAATAAAAATAATAAAAAAAAAATTTAAACAAAATTGAACAAAATTTTAAGAAAATAAATAAATAAAAAATAAAAAATAAAAAAAATTTAAATTAAAAAAAAATAAATAAAAAAAAAATGATGACATTTTAACATTTAAGCTTTTGACTTTAAATTGCTGTTGGGTGTGAATTATTACTTTTTCAACTAGAATAAGTGTGTTTAAAGTGATTTCTGTGCCTGAAATTGGTCAAAAGTGAAGCTTCTGAGTAAGCAAAACTCTGTCAAAATGACAATTTTGGTAACTGTAAGGGTTTAAAAAGTGGTTATTCAACATGAGGCCCGATCCAAATGACATTTTGAATCATTTTTGTAGAGTCCATAAAATCAATTTTATGATGAAAAACGATGACACGTACCAGACGAACGTACAAAAAATTGTCAATATTGATGAAATTTTAACATTTAATCTTTTGTCTTTAAATTAATGTTGGATGTGAATTACTACTTTTTCAACTAAAATAAATGTGTTTAAAGTGATTTCTGTGCCTGAAATTGGTCAAAAGTGAAGCTTCTGAGTAAGCAAAACTCTGTAAAAATGGCAATTTTGGACACTGTGAGGGATTAAAAAGTGGTTATTCAACATGAGGCCCGATCCAAATGACATTTTGAATCATTTTTGGTAGAGTCCATGCAATCAATCTTATGATGAAAAACGATGACCCCGGACCAGTCGAACGGACAATAATTAAAAAAAATTTTTTTGCAAATAAAAATAATAAAAAAAAAATTTAAACAAAATTGAACAAAATTTTAAGAAAATAAATAAATAAAAAATAAAAAATAAAAAAAAATTTAAATTAAAAAAAAAAAAATAAAAAAAAAATGATGACATTTTAACATTTAAGCTTTTGACTTTAAATTGCTGTTGGGTGTGAATTATTACTTTTTCAACTAGAATAAGTGTGTTTAAAGTGATTTCTGTGCCTGAAATTGGTCAAAAGTGAAGCTTCTGAGTAAGCAAAACTCTGTCAAAATGACAATTTTGGTAACTGTAAGGGTTTAAAAAGTGGTTATTCAACATGAGGCCCGATCCAAATGACATTTTGAATCATTTTTGTAGAGTCCATAAAATCAATTTTATGATGAAAAACGATGACACGTACCAGACGAACGTACAAAAAATTGTCAATATTGATGAAATTTTAACATTTAATCTTTTGTCTTTAAATTAATGTTGGATGTGAATTACTACTTTTTCAACTAAAATAAATGTGTTTAAAGTGATTTCTGTGCCTGAAATTGGTCAAAAGTGAAGCTTCTGAGTAAGCAAAACTCTGTAAAAATGACAATTTTGGTAACTGTGAGGGTTTAAAAAGTGGTTATTCATATGAGGCCCGATCCAAATGACATTTTGAATAAGTTTTTGGTAGAGTCCATAAAATCAATTTTATGATGAAAAACGATGACCCCGGACCAGTCGAACGTTCAAAAAAGTGGTCAATATTGATGAAATTTTAACATTTAATCTTTTGACTTTAAATGACGGTTGGATGTGAATTATTACTTTTTCAACTAAAATAAGTGTGTTTAAAGTCATTTCTGTGCCTGAAATTGGTCAAAATTGAAGCTTTTGAGTAAGCGAAAACTCTGTAAAAATGGCAATTTTGGTCACTGTGAGGGTTTAAAAAGTGGTTATTCAACATGAGGCCCGATCCAAGTGACATTTTGAATCATTTTTGGTAGAGTCCAAAATATCAATTTTATGATGAAAAACGATGACCCCGGACCAGTCGAACGTACAATAATAAAAAATAAAAAATAAAAAAATAATTTAAAAAAATTGAACAAAATTAAAAATAAATAAATAAACAAATAAATTTTAAAAAAAATGACATTTTAACATTTAATCTTTTGACTTTAAATTACTGTTGGATGTGAATTATTACTTTTTCAACTAAAATAAGTGTGTTTAAAGTGATTTCTGTGCCTGAAATTGGTCAAAAGTGAAGCTTCTGAGTAAGCAAAACTCTGTAAAAATGACAATTTTGGTAACTGTGAGGGATTAAAAAGTGGTTATTCAACATGAGGCCCGATCCAAATGACATTTTGAATCATTTTTGGCAGAGTTCATAAAATCAATTTTATGATGAAAATCGATGACCCCGGACCAGTCGAACGTACAAAAAATTGTCAATATTGATGAAATTTTAACATTTAATCTTTTGACTTTAAATTACTGTTGGATGTGAATTATTACTTTTTCAACTAAAATATGTGTTTAAAGTCATTTCTATGCCTGCAATTGGTCAAAATTGAAGCTTTGAGTAAGCAAAACTCTGTAAAAATGGCAATTTTGGTCACTGTGAGGGTTTAAAAAAGTGGTTATTCAACATGAGGCCCGATCCAAATGACATTTTGAATCATTTTTGGTAAGGTCCATAAAATCAATTTTATGATGAAAAACGATGACCCCGGACCAGTCGAACGTACAATAATAAAAAAAATAAATAAAAAAAAATTAAAAAAAAAAAAACATTTAAAAATTGAACAAAATTTAAAAAAATAAAACATTAAAAAAAATGATGAAATTTTAACATTTAATCTTTTGACTTTTAAATGACTGTTGGATGTGAATTATTACTTTTTCAACTAAAATATGTGTTTAAAGTCATTTCTATGCCTGCAATTGGTCAAAATTGAAGCTTTGAGTAAGCAAAACTCTGTCAAAATGACAATTTTGGTAACTGTGAGGGTTTAAAAAGTGGTTATTCAACATGAGGCCCGCTCCAAATGACATTTTGAATCATTTTTGGTAGAGTCCAGAAAATCAATTTTATGACGAAAAACGATGACACCGGACCAGTCGAACGTTCAAAAAAGTGGTCAATATTGATGAAATTTTAACATTTAATCTTTTGACTTTTAAATGACTGTTGGCTGTGAATTATTACTTTTTCAACTAAAAAAAGTGGAAAGAAAAACAAATTAAAAACAAAAAAAAATACAAAAACTTAAAGAATAAAAATAAAAAAATAAAAAATTTAAAAACAATTGAACAAAATTAAAAAAACATAATAATAAATAAAAAAAAATATATTTTTTTTTAAATAAATAAAAAAAAAATTGATGAAATTTTAACATTTAATCTTTTGTCTTTAAATTAATGTTGGATGTGAATTACTACTTTTTCAACTAAAATAAATGTGTTTAAAGTGATTTCTGTGCCTGAAATTGGTCAAAAGTGAAGCTTCTGAGTAAGCAAAACTCTGCAAAAATGACAATTTTGGTAACTGTGAGGGTTTAAAAAGTGGTTATTCATATGAGGCCCGATCCAAATGACATTTTGAATAATTTTTGGTAGAGTCCATAAAATCAATTTTATGATGAAAAACGATGACCCCGGACCAGTCGAACGTACAAAAATAAATAAATAAATAAATAAATAAAATAAAACAATTTAAAAAAATGTAACAACAAAAAATTTAAATTTAAAAAATAAAATAAAAAAAAGATGAAATTTTAACATTTAATCTTTTGACTTTAAATTACTGTTGGATGTGAATTATTACTTTTTCAACTAAAATATGTGTTTAAAGTCATTTCTATGCCTGCAATTGGTCAAAATTGAAGCTTTGAGTAAGCAAAACTCTGTAAAAATGGCAATTTTGGTCACTGTGAGGGTTTAAAAAGTGGTTATTCAACATGAGGCCCGATCCAAATGACATTTTGAATCATTTTTGGTAGAGTCCATAAAATCAATTTTATGATGAAAAACGATGACCCCGGACCAGTCGAACGTACAAAAATAAATAAATAACTAAATAAATAAATAAAATAAAACATTTTAAAAAAGTTTAACAAAAAAAAATTTAAATTTAAAAAATAAAATAAAAAAAAGATGAAATTTTAACATTTAATCTTTTGACTTTAAATTACTGTTGGATGTGAATTATTACTTTTTCAACTAAAATATGTGTTTAAAGTCATTTCTATGCCTGCAATTGGTCAAAATTGAAGCTTTGAGTAAGCAAAACTCTGTAAAAATGGCAATTTTGGTCACTGTGAGGGTTTAAAAAGTGGTTATTCAACATGAGGCCCGATCCAAATGACATTTTGAATCATTTTTGGTAGAGTCCATAAAATCAATTTTATGATGAAAAACGATGACCCCGGACCAGTCGAACGTACAAAAATAAATAAATAAATAAATAAATAAAATAAAACATTTTAAAAAAGTTTAACAAAAAAAAATTTAAATTTAAAAAATAAAATAAAAAAAAGATGAAATTTTAACATTTAATCTTTTGACTTTAAATTACTGTTGGATGTGAATTATTACTTTTTCAACTAAAATATGTGTTTAAAGTCATTTCTATGCCTGCAATTGGTCAAAATTGAAGCTTTGAGTAAGCAAAACTCTGTAAAAATGGCAATTTTGGTCACTGTGAGGGTTTAAAAAGTGGTTCCAAATGACATTTTGAATAATTTCTGGTAAAGTCCATAAAATCAATTTTATGATGAAAAACGATGACCCCGGACCAGTCGAACGTACAATAATAAAAAAAAAAAATTAAAAAAAATTAAAAAAAAAAAAAACATTTAAAAATCGAACAAAATTTTACAAAAATAAAACAATTAAAAAAAAAATGATGAAATTTTAACATTTAATCTTTTGACTTTTAAATGACTGTTGGATGTGAATTATTACTTTTTCAACTAAAAAAAGTGGAAAGAAAAAAAAAATTAAAAAATTCAAAAAAAATAAAAAACTTAAAGAATAAAAATAAAAAAATTACAAATTAAAAAATTTTTTAACACAATTTAAAAAAACAATAATAAATAAAAAAATAAAAACATTTTTTAAATAAAAAAATAAAAAAAAATAAAAAAATAAAACAATTGATGAAATTTTAACATTTAATCTTTTGACTTTAAATTAATGTTGGATGTGAATTATTACTTTTTCAACTAAAATAAATGTGTTTAAAGTGATTTCTGTGCCTGAAATTGGTCAAAAGTGAAGCTTCTGAGTAAGCAAAACTCTGTCAAAATGACAATTTTGGTAACTGTGAGGGTTTAAAAAGTGGTTATTCAACATGAGGCCCGATCCAAATTACATTTTGAATCATTTTTGGTAGAGTCCATAAAATCAATTATATGATGAAAAATTGTGACCACGGACCAGTCGAACGTACAATAATAAAAAAAATAATAATAAAAAAATAAAATAAAATTGAACAAAATTTAAAAAAAAATTTAAAAAAATGATGACATTTTAACATTTAATCTTTTGACTTTAAATTACTGTTGGATGTGAATTATTACTTTTTCAACTAAAATAAGTGTGTTTAAAGTGATTTCTGTGCCTGAAATTGGTCAAAAGTGAAGCTTCTGAGTAAGCAAAACTCTGTAAAAATGACAATTTTGGTAACTGTGAGGGATTAAAAAGTGGTTATTCAACATGAGGCGCGATCCAAATGACATTTTGAATCATTTTTGGTAGAGTTCATAAAATCAATTTTATGATGAAAAACGATGACCCCGGACCAGTCGAACGTACAAAAAATTGTCAATATTGATGAAATTTTAACATTTAATCTTTTGACTTTAAATTACTGTTGGATGTGAATTATTACTTTTTCAACTAAAATATGTGTTTAAAGTCATTTCTATGCCTGCAATTGGTCAAAATTGAAGCTTTGAGTAAGCAAAACTCTGTAAAAATGGCAATTTTGGTCACTGTGAGGGTTTAAAAAGTGGTTATTCAACATGAGGCCCGATCCAAATGACATTTTGAATCATTTTTGGTAAAGTCCATAAAATCAATTTTATGATGAAAAACGATGACCCCGGACCAGTCGAACGTACAATAATAAAAAAAAAAAAAAAAAAAAAATAAAAAAAAAAAAACATTTAAAAATTGAACAAAATTTAAAAAAAATAAAACAATAAAAAAAAATGATGACATTTTAACATTTAATCTTTTGACTTTTAAATGACTGTTGGATGTGAATTATTACTTTTTCAACTAAAAAAAGTGGAAAGAAAAAAAAAAAAAAAAAATTTAAAAAAAATAAAAAACTTAAAGAATAAAAATAAAAAAATTAAAAATTAAAAAAAAAATTACCAAAATTAAAAAAATACAATAATAAATAAAAAAATAAAAACATTTTTTAAATAAAAAAAATAAAAAATAAAAAAATAAATAAAACAATTGTTGAAATTTTAACATTTAATCTTTTGACTTTAAATTAATGTTGGATGTGAATTATTACTTTTTCAACTAAAATAAATGTGTTTAAAGTGATTTCTGTGCCTGAAATTGGTCAAAAGTGAAGCTTCTGAGTAAGCAAAACTCTGTCAAAATGACAATTTTGGTGACTGTGAGGGTTTAAAAAGTGGTTATTCAACATGAGGCCCGATCCAAATGACATTTTGAATCATTTTTGGTAGAGTCCATAAAATCAATTTTATGATGAAAAACGATGACCCCGGACCAGTCGAACGTACAAAAAGAAATAAAAAAATAAATAAATAAAATAAAACATTTTTAAAAAATTTAACAAAAAAAAAATTTTCATTTAAAAAATAAAATAAAAAAAGATGAAATTTTAACATTTAATCTTTTCACTTTAAATTACTGTTGGATGTGAATTAATACTTTTTCAACTAAAATAAGTGTTTAAAGTGATTTATGTGCCTGAAATTGGTCAAAAGTGAAGCTTCTGAGTAAGCAAAACTGTAAAAATGACAATTTTGGTAACTGTGAGGGTTTAAAAAGTGGTTATTAAACATGAGGCCCGATCCAAATGACATTTTGAATCATTTTTGGTAGAGTCTAAAATCAATTTTATGATGAAAAACGATGACCCCGGACCAGTCGAACGTACAAAAAATTGTCAATATTGATGAAATTTTAACATTTAATCTTTTGGCTTTAAATTACTGTTGGATGTGAATTATTACTTTTTCAACTAAAATATGTGTGTTTAAAGTCATTTCTGTGCCTGAAATTTGTCAAAATTGAAGCTTTGAGTAAGCAAAACTCTGTAAAAATGGCAATTTTGGTCACTGTGAGGGTTTAAAAAGTGGTTATTCAACATGAGGCCCGATCCAAATGACATTTTGAATCATTTTTGGTAGAGTCCAAAATATCAATTTTATGATGAAAAACGATGACCCCGGACCAGTCGAACGTACAATAATAAAAAATAAAAAATAAAAAAATAATTTAAAAAAATAAAAAAATTGAACAAAATTAAAAATAAATAAATAAACAAATAAATTTTAAAAAAAATGACATTTTAACATTTAATCTTTTGACTTTAAATTACTGTTGGATGTGAATTATTACTTTTTCAACTAAAATAAGTGTGTTTAAAGTGATTTCTGTGCCTGAAATTGGTCAAAAGTGAAGCTTCTGAGTAAGCAAAACTCTGTAAAAATGACAATTTTGGTAACTGTGAGGGATTAAAAAGTGGTTATTCAACATGAGGCCCGATCCAAATGACATTTTGAATCATTTTTGGTAGAGTTCATAAAATCAATTTTATGATGAAAATCGATGACCCCGGACCAGTCGAACGTACAAAAAATTGTCAATATTGATGAAATTTTAACATTTAATCTTTTGACTTTAAATGACTGTTTGATGTGAATTATTACTTTTTCAACTAAAATATGTGTTTAAAGTCATTTCTATGCCTGCAATTGGTCAAAATTGAAGCTTTGAGTAAGCAAAACTCTGTAAAAATGGCAGTTTTGGTCACTGTGAGGGTTTAAAAGAGTGGTTATTCAACATGAGGCCCGATCCAAATGACATTTTGAATCATTTTTGGTAAAGTCCATAAAATCAATTTTATGATGAAAAACGATGACCCCGGACCAGTCGAACGTACAATAATAAAAAAAAAAAAAAAAAAAAAAATTAAAAAAAAAAACATTTAAAAATTGAACAAAATTTAAAAAAAATAAAACATTTAAAAAAAATGATGAAATTTTAACATTTAATCTTTTGACTTTTAAATGACTGTTGGATGTGAATTATTACTTTTTCAACTAAAATATGTGTTTAAAGTCATTTCTATGCCTGCAATTGGTCAAAATTGAAGCTTTGAGTAAGCAAAACTCTGTCAAAATGACAATTTTGGTAACTGTGAGGGTTTAAAAAGTGGTTATTCAACATGAGGCCCGATCCAAATGACATTTTGAATCATTTTTGGTAGAGTCCAGAAAATCAATTTTATGACGAAAAACGATGACACCGGACCAGTCGAACGTTCAAAAAAGTGGTCAATATTGATGAAATTTTAACATTTAATCTTTTGACTTTTAAATGACTGTTGGCTGTGAATTATTACTTTTTCAACTAAAAAAAGTGGAAAGAAAAACAAATTAAAAAATAAAAAAAATACAAAAACTTAAAGAATAAAAATAAAAAAATAAAAAATTTAAAAACAATTGAACAAAATTAAAAAAACATAATAATAAATAAAAAAATATATATATTTTTTTAAATAAATAAAAAAAAAATTGATGAAATTTTAACATTTAATCTTTTGTCTTTAAATTAATGTTGGATGTGAATTACTACTTTTTCAACTAAAATAAATGTGTTTAAAGTGATTTCTGTGCCTGAAATTGGTCAAAAGTGAAGCTTCTGAGTAAGCAAAACTCTGCAAAAATGACAATTTTGGTAACTGTGAGGGTTTAAAAAGTGGTTATTCACCATGAGGCCCGATCCAAATGACATTTTGAATCATTTTTGGTAGAGTCCATAAAATCAATTTTATGATGAAAAACGATGACCCCGGACCAGTCGAACGTTCAAAAAAGTGGTCAATATTGATGAAATTTTACCATTTAATCTTTTGACTTTTAAATGACTGTTGGATGTGAATTATTACTTTTTCAACTAAAAAAAGTGGAAAGAACAAAAAAAAAATAAAAAAAAAAAAAATAAAACTTAAAGAATAAAAAAAATAAAAAAAAAATTGAACAAAATTAAAAAAAAATAATAAATAAAAACATATATTTTTTTTTAAAGAAAAAAAGAAAAAAAAAATGATGAAATTTTAACATTTAATCTTTTGACTTTAAATTAATGTTGGATGTGAATTATTACTTTTTCAAATAAAATAAATGTGTTTAAAGTGATTTCTGTGCCTGAAATTGGTCAAAAGTGAAGCTTCTGAGTAAGCAAAACTCTGTAAAAATGACAATTTTGGTAACTGTGAGGGATTAAAAAGTGGTTTTTCACATGAGGCCCGATCCAAATGACATTTTGAATCATTTTTAGTAGAGTCCATAAAATCAATTTTATGATGAAAAACGATGACCCCGGACCAGTAATAATTAAAAAAAAAAAAATTAAAATAAAAATAAAAAAATAAAATATTTAAACAAAATTGAACAAAATTAAAAAAAATAAATAAATAAATAAAAAAAAAAATAAAAAAAAACCTTTTTTTTAAATTAAAAAAATAAATAAAAAATAAATAAAAAAAGATGAAATTTTAACATTGAATCTTTTGACTTTAAATTACTGTTGGATGTGAATTATTACTTTTTCAACTAAAATAAATGTGTTTAAAGTGATTTCTGTGCCTGAAATTGGTCAAAAGTGAAGCTTCTGAGTAAGCAAAACTCTGTAAAAATGACAATTTTGGTAACTGTGAGGGTTTAAAAAGTGGTTATTAACCATGAGGCCCGATCCAAATGACATTTTGAATCATTTTTGGTAGAGTCCATAAAATCAATTTTATGATGAAAAACGATGACCCCGGACCAGTCGAACGTACAAAAAATGTTCAATATTGATGAAATTTTAACATTTAATCTTTTGACTTTAAATTACTGTTGGATGTGAATTATTACTTTTTCAACTAAAATATGTGTGTTTAAAGTCATTTCTGTGCTTGAAATTTGTCAAAATTGAAGCTTTGAGTAAGCAAAACTCTGTAAAAATGACAATTTTGGTAACTGTGAGGGTTTAAAAAGTGGTTATTCAACATGAGGCCCGATCCAAATGACATTTTGAATCATTTTTGGTAGAGTCCAAAATATCAATTTTATGATGAAAAACGATGACCCCGGACCAGTCGAACGTACAAAAAATTGTCAATATTGATGAAATTTTAACATTTAATCTTTAGACTTTAAATTACTGTTGGATGTGAATTATTACTTTTTCAACTAAAATATGTGTGTTTAAAGTCATTTCTGTGCTTGAAATTTGTCAAAATTGAAGCTTTGAGTAAGCAAAACTCTGTAAAAATGGCAATTTTGGGCACTGTGAGGGTTTAAAAAGTGGTTATTCAACATGAGGCCCGATCCAAATGACATTTTGAATCATTTTTGGTAGAGTCCAAAAAATCAATTTTATGATGAAAAACGATGACCCCGGACCAGTCGAACGTACAATAATGAAAAAATAAATAAATAAATGAATAATAAAAATTGAACAAAATTAAAAAAAATTTTTTTTAAAAATGATGACATTTTAACATTTAATCTTTTGACTTTAAATTACTGTTGGATGTGAATTATTACTTTTTCAACTAAAATAAGTGCGTTTAAAGTGATTTCTGTGCCTGAAATTGGTCAAAATGAAGCTTATGAGTAAGCAAAACTCTGTAAAAATGACAATTTTGGTAACTGTGTGGAATTAAAAAGTGGTTATTCAACATGAGGACCGATCCAAATGACATTTTGAATAATTTTTGGTAGAGTCCATAAAATCAATTTTATGATGAAAAACGATGACCCTGGACCAGTCGAACGTACAAAAAATTGTCAATATTGATGAAATTTTAACATTTAATCTTTTGACTTTAAATTACTGTTGGATGTGAATTATTACTTTTTCTACTAAAATATGTGTGTTTAAAGTCATTTCTGTGCTTGAAATTTGTCAAAATTGAAGCTTTGAGTAAGCAAAACTCTGTAAAAATGGCAATTTTGGTCACTGTGAGGGTTTAAAAAGTGGTTATTCAACATGAGGCCCGATCCAAATGACATTTTGAATCATTTTTGGTAGAGTCCAAAAAATCAATTTTATGATGAAAAACGATGACCCCGGACCAGTCGAACGTACAATAATGAAAAAATAAATAAATAAATAAATAAAAAAAATTGAACAAAATAAAAAAAAAAATGATGACATTTTAACATTTAATCTTTTGACTTTAAATTACTGTTGGATGTGAATTATTACTTTTTCAACTAAAATAAGTGCGTTTAAAGTGATTTCTGTGCCTGAAATTGGTCAAAATGAAGCTTATGAGTAAGCAAAACTCTGTAAAAATGACAATTTTGGTAACTGTGAGGAATTAAAAAGTGGTTATTCAACATGAGGCCCGATCCAAATGACATTTTGAATCATTTTTGGTAGAGTCCATAAAATCAATTTTATGATGAAAAACGATGACCCTGGACCAGTCGAACGTACAAAAAATTGTCAATATTGATGACATTTTAACATTTAATCTTTTGACTTTAAATTACTGTTGGATGTGAATTATTACTTTTTTTACTAAAATATGTGTGTTTAAAGTCATTTCTGTGCCTGAAATTTGTCAAAATTGAAGCTTTGAGTAAGCAAAACTCTGTAAAAATGGCAATTTTGGGCACTGTGAGGGATTAAAAAGTGGTTATTCAACATGAGGCCCGATCCAAATGACATTTTGAATCATTTTTGGTAGAGTCCATGCAATCAATCTTATGATGAAAAACGATGACCCCGGACCAGTCGAACGGACAATAATTAAAAAAAAAAATTTTGCAAATAAAAATAATAAAAAAAAAAATTTAAACAAAATTGAACAAAATTTTAAGAAAATAAATAAATAAAAAATAAAAAATAAAAAAAAAATTACATTTAAAAAAAATAAAAAAAAAATGATGACATTTTAACATTTAAGCTTTTGACTTTAAATTGCTGTTGGATGTGAATTATTACTTTTTCAACTAGAATAAGTGTGTTTAAAGTGATTTCTGTGCCTGAAATTGGTCAAAAGTGAAGCTTCTGAGTAAGCAAAACTCTGCAAAAATGACAATTTTGGTAACTGTGAGGGTTTAAAAAGTGGTTATTCACCATGAGGCCCGATCCAAATGACATTTTGAATCATTTTTGTAGAGTCCATAAAATCAATTTTATGATGAAAAACGATGACACGTACCAGTCGAACGTTCAAAAAAGTGGTCAATATTGATGAAATTTTAACATTTAATCTTTTGACTTTAAATGACGGTTGGATGTGAATTATTACTTTTTCAACTAAAATAAGTGTGTTTAAAGTCATTTCTGTGCCTGAAATTGGTCAAAATTGAAGCTTTTGAGTAACCGAAAACTCTGTAAAAATGGCAATTTTGGTCACTGTGAGGGTTTAAAAAGTGGTTATTCAACATGAGGCCCGATCCAAATGACATTTTGAATCATTTTTGGTAGAGTCCAAAATATCAATTTTATGATGAAAAACGATGACCCCGGACCAGTCGAACGTACAATAATAAAAAATAAAAAATAAAAAAATAATTAAAAAAAATAAAAAAATTGAACAAAATTAAAAATAAATAAATAAACAAATACATTTTAAAAAAAATGACATTTTAACATTTAATCTTTTGACTTTAAATTACTGTTGGATGTGAATTATTACTTTTTCAACTAAAATAAGTGTGTTTAAAGTGATTTCTGTGCCTGAAATTGGTCAAAAGTGAAGCTTCTGAGTAAGCAAAACTCTGTAAAAATGACAATTTTGGTAACTGTGAGGGATTAAAAAGTGGTTATTCAACATGAGGCCCGATCCAAATGACATTTTGAATCATTTTTGGTAGAGTTCATAAAATCAATTTTATGATGAAAATCGATGACCCCGGACCAGTCGAACGTACAAAAAATTGTCAATATTGATGAAATTTTAACATTTAATCTTTTGACTTTAAATTACTGTTGGATGTGAATTATTACTTTTTCAACTAAAATATGTGTTTAAAGTCATTTCTATGCCTGCAATTGGTCAAAATTGAAGCTTTGAGTAAGCAAAACTCTGTAAAAATGGCAATTTTGGTCACTGTGAGGGTTTAAAAAAGTGGTTATTCAACATGAGGCCCGATCCAAATGACATTTTGAATCATTTTTGGTAAAGTCCATAAAATCAATTTTATGATGAAAAACGATGGATGACCCCAGACCAGTCGAACGTACAATAATAAAAAAAAAAAAAAAAAAAAAATTTAAAAAAAAAACATTTAAAAATTGAACAAAATTTAAAAAAAATAAAACATTAAAAAAAAATGATGAAATTTTAACATTTAATCTTTTGACTTTTAAATGACTGTTGGATGTGAATTATTACTTTTTCAACTAAAATATGTGTTTAAAGTCATTTCTATGCCTGCAATTGGTCAAAATTGAAGCTTTGAGTAAGCAAAACTCTGTCAAAATGACAATTTTGGTAACTGTGAGGGTTTAAAAAGTGGTTATTCAACATGAGGCCCGATCCAAATGACATTTTGAATCATTTTTGGTAGAGTCCAGAAAATCAATTTTATGACGAAAAACGATGACACCGGACCAGTCGAACGTTCAAAAAAGTGGTCAATATTGATGAAATTTTAACATTTAATCTTTTGACTTTTAAATGACTGTTGGCTGTGAATTATTACTTTTTCAACTAAAAAAAGTGGAAAGAAAAACAAATTAAAAACTAAAAAAAATACAAAAACTTAAAGAATAAAAATAAAAAAATAAAAAATTTAAAAACAATTGAACAAAATTAAAAAAACATAATAATAAATAAAAAAAAATATATTTTTTTTTAAATAAATAAAAAAAAAATTTATGAAATTTTAACATTTAATCTTTTGTCTTTAAATTAATGTTGGATGTGAATTACTACTTTTTCAACTAAAATAAATGTGTTTAAAGTGATTTCTGTGCCTGAAATTGGTCAAAAGTGAAGCTTCTGAGTAAGCAAAACTCTGCAAAAATGACAATTTTGGTAACTGTGAGGGTTTAAAAAGTGGTTATTCATATGAGGCCCGATCCAAATGACATTTTGAATAATTTTTGGTAGAGTCCATAAAATCAATTTTATGATGAAAAACGATGACCCCGGACCAGTCGAACGTACAAAAATAAATAAATAAATAAATAAATAAAATAAAACAATTTAAAAAAATTTAACAACAAAAAATTTAAATTTAAAAAATAAAATAAAAAAAAGATGAAATTTTAACATTTAATCTTTTGACTTTAAATTACTGTTGGATGTGAATTATTACTTTTTCAACTAAAATATGTGTTTAAAGTCATTTCTATGCCTGCAATTGGTCAAAATTGAAGCTTTGAGTAAGCAAAACTCTGTAAAAATGGCAATTTTGGTCACTGTGAGGGTTTAAAAAGTGGTTATTCAACATGAGGCCCGATCCAAATGACATTTTGAATCATTTTTGGTAGAGTCCATAAAATCAATTTTATGATGAAAAACGATGACCCCGGACCAGTCGAACGTACAAAAATAAATAAATAAATAAATAAATAAAATAAAACAATTTAAAAAAATTTAACAACAAAAAATTTAAATTTAAAAAATAAAATAAAAAAAAGATGAAATTTTAACATTTAATCTTTTGACTTTAAATTACTGTTGGATGTGAATTATTACTTTTTCAACTAAAATATGTGTTTAAAGTCATTTCTATGCCTGCAATTGGTCAAAATTGAAGCTTTGAGTAAGCAAAACTCTGTCAAAATGACAATTTTGGTAACTGTGAGGGTTTAAAAAGTGGTTATTCAACATGAGGCCCGATCCAAATGACATTTTGAATCATTTTTGGTAGAGTCCATAAAATCAATTTTATGATGAAAAACGATGACCCTGGACCAGTCGAACGTACAAAAAATTGTCAATATTGATGAAATTTTAACATTTAATCTTTTGACTTTAAATTACTGTTGGATGTGAATTATTACTTTTTTTACTAAAATATGTGTGTTTAAAGTCATTTCTGTGCCTGAAATTTGTCAAAATTGAAGCTTTGAGTAAGCAAAACTCTGTAAAAATGGCAATTTTGGGCACTGTGAGGGATTAAAAAGTGGTTATTCAACATGAGGCCCGATCCAAATGACATTTTGAATCATTTTTGGTAGAGTCCATGCAATCAATCTTATGATGAAAAACGATGACCCCGGACCAGTCGAACGGACAATAATTAAAAAAAAATTTTTTGCAAATAAAAATAATAAAAAAAAAAATTTAAACAAAATTGAACAAAATTTTAAGAAAATAAATAAATAAAAAAAAAAAATAAAAAAAAAATTAAATTTAAAAAAAATTAAAAAAAAATGATGACATTTTAACATTTAAGCTTTTGACTTTAAATTGCTGTTGGATGTGAATTATTACTTTTTCAACTAGAATAAGTGTGTTTAAAGTGATTTCTGTGCCTGAAATTGGTCAAAAGTGAAGCTTCTGAGTAAGCAAAACTCTGTCAAAATGACAATTTTGGTAACTGTAAGGGTTTAAAAAGTGGTTATTCAACATGAGGCCCGATCCAAATGACATTTTGAATCATTTTTGTAGAGTCCATAAAATCAATTTTATGATGAAAAACGATGACACGTACCAGTCGAACGTTCAAAAAAGTGGTCAATATTGATGAAATTTTAACATTTAATCTTTTGACTTTAAATGACGGTTGGATGTGAATTATTACTTTTTCAACTAAAATAAGTGTGTTTAAAGTCATTTCTGTGCCTGAAATTGGTCAAAATTGAAGCTTTTGAGTAACCGAAAACTCTGTAAAAATGGCAATTTTGGTCACTGTGAGGGTTTAAAAAGTGGTTATTCAACATGAGGCCCGATCCAAATGACATTTTGAATCATTTTTGGTAGAGTCCAAAATATCAATTTTATGATGAAAAACGATGACCCCGGACCAGTCGAACGTACAATAATAAAAAATAAAAAATAAAAAAATAATTTAAAAAAATAAAAAAATTGAACAAAATTAAAAATAAATAAATAAACAAATACATTTTAAAAAAAATGACATTTTAACATTTAATCTTTTGACTTTAAATTACTGTTGGATGTGAATTATTACTTTTTCAACTAAAATAAGTGTGTTTAAAGTGATTTCTGTGCCTGAAATTGGTCAAAAGTGAAGCTTCTGAGTAAGCAAAACTCTGTAAAAATGACAATTTTGGTAACTGTGAGGGATTAAAAAGTGGTTATTCAACATGAGGCCCGATCCACATGACATTTTGAATCATTTTTGGTAGAGTTCATAAAATCAATTTTATGATGAAAATCGATGACCCCGGACCAGTCGAACGTACAAAAAACTGTCAATATTGATGAAATTTTAACATTTAATCTTTTGACTTTAAATTACTGTTGGATGTGAATTATTACTTTTTCAACTAAAATATGTGTTTAAAGTCATTTCTATGCCTGCAATTGGTCAAAATTGAAGCTTTGAGTAAGCAAAACTCTGTAAAAATGGCAATTTTGGTCACTGTGAGGGTTTAAAAAAGTGGTTATTCAACATGAGGCCCGATCCAAATGACATTTTGAATCATTTTTGGTAAAGTCCATAAAATCAATTTTATGATGAAAAACGATGACCCCAGACCAGTCGAACGTACAATAATAAAAAAAGAAAAAATAAAAAAAATTAAAAAAAAAACATTTAAAAATTGAACAAAATTTAAAAAAAATAAAACATTAAAAAAAAATGATGAAATTTTAACATTTAATCTTTTGACTTTTAAATGACTGTTGGATGTGAATTATTACTTTTTCAACTAAAATATGTGTTTAAAGTCATTTCTATGCCTGCAATTGGTCAAAATTGAAGCTTTGAGTAAGCAAAACTCTGTCAAAATGACAATTTTGGTAACTGTGAGGGTTTAAAAAGTGGTTATTCAACATGAGGCCCGATCCAAATGACATTTTGAATCATTTTTGGTAGAGTCCAGAAAATCAATTTTATGACGAAAAACGATGACACCGGACCAGTCGAACGTTCAAAAAAGTGGTCAATATTGATGAAATTTTAACATTTAATCTTTTGACTTTTAAATGACTGTTGGCTGTGAATTATTACTTTTTCAACTAAAAAAAGTGGAAAGAAAAACAAATTAAAAACTAAAAAAAATACAAAAACTTAAAGAATAAAAATAAAAAAATAAAAAATTTAAAAACAATTGAACAAAATTAAAAAAACATAATAATAAATAAAAAAAATATATATTTTTTTAAATAAATAAAAAAAAAGTTGATGAAATTTTAACATTTAATCTTTTGTCTTTAAATTAATGTTGGATGTGAATTACTACTTTTTCAACTAAAATAAATGTGTTTAAAGTGATTTCTGTGCCTGAAATTGGTCAAAAGTGAAGCTTCTGAGTAAGCAAAACTCTGCAAAAATGACAATTTTGGTAACTGTGAGGGTTTAAAAAGTGGTTATTCATATGAGGCCCGATCCAAATGACATTTTGAATAATTTTTGGTAGAGTCCATAAAATCAATTTTATGATGAAAAACGATGACCCCGGACCAGTCGAACGTACAAAAATAAATAAATAAATAAATAAATAAAATAAAACAATTTAAAAAAATTTAACAACAAAAAATTTAAATTTAAAAAATAAAATAAAAAAAAGATGAAATTTTAACATTTAATCTTTTGACTTTAAATTACTGTTGGATGTGAATTATTACTTTTTCAACTAAAATATGTGTTTAAAGTCATTTCTATGCCTGCAATTGGTCAAAATTGAAGCTTTGAGTAAGCAAAACTCTGTAAAAATGGCAATTTTGGTCACTGTGAGGGTTTAAAAAGTGGTTATTCAACATGAGGCCCGATCCAAATGACATTTTGAATCATTTTTGGTAGAGTCCATAAAATCAATTTTATGATGAAAAACGATGACCCCGGACCAGTCGAACGTACAAAAATAAATAAATAAATAAATAAATAAAATAAAACATTTTAAAAAAATTTAACAAAAAAAAATTTACATTTAAAAAATAAAATAAAAAAAAGATGAAATTTTAACATTTAATCTTTAGACTTTAAATTACTGTTGGATGTGAATTATTACTTTTTCAACTAAAATATGTGTTTAAAGTCATTTCTATGCCTGCAATTGGTCAAAATTGAAGCTTTGAGTAAGCAAAACTCTGTAAAAATGGCAATTTTGGTCACTGTGAGGGTTTAAAAAGTGGTTCCAAATGACATTTTGAATAATTTTTGGTAAAGTCCATAAAATCAATTTTATGATGAAAAACGATGACCCCGGACCAGTCGAACGTACAATAATAAAAAAAAAAAATAAAAAAAAATTTAAAAAAAAAAAAACATTTAAAAATCGAACAAAATTTAAAAAAAATAAAACAATTAAAAAAAAAATGATGAAATTTTAACATTTAATCTTTTGACTTTTAAATGACTGTTGGATGTGAATTATTACTTTTTCAACTAAAATAAGTGTTTAAAGTGATTTCTGTGCCTGAAATTGGTCAAAAGTGAATCTTCTGAGAAAGCAAAACTGTAAAAATGACAATTTTGGTAACTGTGAGGGTATAAAAAGTGGTTATTCAACATGAGGCCCGATCCAAATTACATTTTGAATCATTTTTGGTAGAGTCCATAAAATCAATTATATGATGAAAAATTGTGACCACGGACCAGTCGAACGTACAATAATAAAAAAAATAATAATAAAAAAAATAAAATAAAATTGAACAAAATTTTAAAAAAATTTTTAAAAAATGATGACATTTTAACATTTAATTTTTTGACTTTAAATTACTGTTGGATGTGAATTATTACTTTTTCAACTAAAATAAGTGTGTTTAAAGTGATTTCTGTGCCTGAAATTGGTCAAAAGTGAAGCTTCTGAGTAAGCAAAACTCTGTAAAAATGACAATTTTGGTAACTGTGAGGGATTAAAAAGTGGTTATTCAACATGAGGCGCGATCCAAATGACATTTTGAATCATTTTTGGTAGAGTTCATAAAATCAATTTTATGATGAAAAACGATGAACCCGGACCAGTCGAACGTACAAAAAATTGTCAATATTGATGAAATTTTAACATTTAATCTTTTGACTTTAAATTACTGTTGGATGTGAATTATTACTTTTTCAACTAAAATATGTGTTTAAAGTCATTTCTATGCCTGCAATTGGTCAAAATTGAAGCTTTGAGTAAGCAAAACTCTGTAAAAATGGCAATTTTGGTCACTGTGAGGGTTTAAAAAGTGGTTATTCAACATGAGGCCCGATCCAAATGACATTTTGAATCATTTTTGGTAAAGTCCATAAAATCAATTTTATGATGAAAAACGATGACCCCGGACCAGTCGAACGTACAATAATAAAAAAAAAATAACAAAAAATTAAAAAAAAAACATTTAAAAATTGAACAAAATTTAAAAAAAATAAAACAATTAAAAAAAAATGATGAAATTTTAACATTTAATCTTTTGACTTTTAAATGACTGTTGGATGTGAATTATTACTTTTTCAACTAAAAAAAGTGGAAAGAAAAAAAAAAATTAAAAATTAAAAAAAAATAAAAAACTTAAAGAATAAAAATAAAAAAATTAAAAATTAAAAAAAAATAACAAAATTAAAAAAAACAATAATAAATAAAAACATAAAAACATTTTTTAAATAAAAAAAATTAAAAAAACAATAAAAAAATAAAACAATTGATGAAATTTTAACATTTAATCTTTTGACTTTAAATTAATGTTGGATGTGAATTATTACTTTTTCAACTAAAATAAATATGTTTAAAGTGATTTCTGTGCCTGAAATTGGTCAAAAGTGAAGCTTCTGAGTAAGCAAAACTCTGTCAAAATGACAATTTTGGTGACTGTGAGGGTTTAAAAAGTGGTTATTCAACATGAGGCCCGATCCAAATGACATTTTGAATCATTTTTGGTAGAGTCCATAAAATCAATTTTATGATGAAAAACGATGACCCCGGACCAGTCGAACGTACAAAAAGAAATAAATAAATAAATAAATAAAATAAAACATTTTAAAAAAATTTAACAAAAAAAAAAAATTTTCATTTAAAAAATAAAATAAAAAAAGATGAAATTTTAACATTTAATCTTTTCACTTTAAATTACTGTTGGATGTGAATTAATACTTTTTCAACTAAAATAAGTGTTTAAAGTGATTTATGTGCCTGAAATTGGTCAAAAGTGAAGCTTCTGAGTAAGCAAAACTGTAAAAATGACAATTTTGGTAACTGTGAGGGTTTAAAAAGTGGTTATTAAACATGAGGCCCGATCCAAATGACATTTTGAATCATTTTTGGTAGAGTCTAAAATCAATTTTATGATGAAAAACGATGACCCCGGACAAGTCGAACGTACAAAAAATTAAAAAAAATGCAAAATAAATTTAAAAAAAATTAAAAAATGTAACAAAATAAAATAAAAAAAAAAATTAAAAATAATTTTTAAAAAATTACAAAAAATAGAAAAAGATGACATTTTAACATTTAATCTTTTGACTTTAAATTACTGTTGGATGTGAATTATTACTTTTTCAACTAAAATAAGTGTGTTTAAAGTGATTTCTGTGCCTGAAATTGGTCAAAAGTGAAGCTTCTGAGTAAGCAAAACTGTAAAAAAGACAATTTTGGTAACTGTGAGGGTTTAAAAAGTGGTTATTAAACATGAGGCCCGATCCAAATGACATTTTGAATCATTTTTGGTAGAGTCCATAAAATCAATTTTATGATGAAAAACGATGACCACGGACCAGTCGAACATACAATAATAAAAAATAAAAAAAAATACATTTAAAATTTTTTAACAAAATTTAAAAAAATAACAAAATTACATTAAAATTTTTTACAAAAAATTAATAAATAAAAAAACAAACAAAAAAAAAAAGATGACATTTAACATTTAATCTTTTGACTTTAAATTACTTTTGGGTGTGAATTATTACTTTTTCAACTAAAATAAGTGTGTTTAAAGTGATTTCTGTGCCTGAAATTGGTCAAAAGTGAAGCTTCTGAGTAAGCAAAACTCTGTAAAAATGACAATTTTGGTAACTCTGAGGGTTCAAACAGTGGTTATTAAACATGAGGCCCGATCCAAATGACATTTTGAATTATTTTTGGTAGAGTCCATGAAATCAATTTATGATGAAAAACGATGACCCCGGACCAGTCGAACGTACAAAAAAAAAAAAAAAATGAATAAAAATAAAAAAATAAAACATTTTTTAAAAAATTAACAAAATTTTAAAAAAAAATAAAAAAAATTAAATAAACAAAAATTTGAAAAAAATAAATAAAAATAAAATAAAAAAAGATGAAATTTTAACATTTAATCTTTTGACTTTAAATTACTGTTGGATGTGAATTATTACTTTTTCAACTAAAATAAGTGTGTTTAAAGTGATTTCTGTGCCTGAAATTGGTCAAAAGTGAAGCTCTGAGTAAGCAAAACTCTGTAAAAATGACAATTTTGGTAACTGTGAGGGTTTAAAAAGTGGTTATTCAACATGAGGCGCAATCCAAATGACATTTTTAATCATTTTTGGTAGAGTCCATAAAATCAATTTTATGATGAAAAACGATGACCCCGGACCAGTCGAACGTACAAAGAAAAAAAACATAAATAAATAAATAAAATAAAAAAATTTAAAAAAATTTAACAAAAAAAAAATACATTAAATTTAAAAAATAAAATAAAAAAATTTAAAAAAAGATGAAATTTTAACATTTAATCTTTTGACTTTAAATTACTGTTGGATGTGAATTATTACTTTTTCAACTAAAATAAGTGTGTTTAAAGTGATTTCTGTGCCTGAAATTGGTCAAAAGTGAAGCTTCTGAGTAAGCAAAACTCTGTAAAAATGACAATTTTGGTAACTGTGAGGGTTTAAAAAGTGGTTATTCAACATGAGGTCCGATCCAAATGACATTTTGAATCATTTTTGGTAGAGTCCATAAAATCAATTTTATGATGAAAAACGATGACCCCGCACCAGTCGAACGTACAAAAATAAAAAAATAAAATTAAAATAAATTAAAAAAAAAAAAACATTTTTAAAAAAATTAACAACATTTTTAAAAAAATTAAAAAAAATTAAAAAAAAAAATTTGACAAAAAATAAATAAAAATAAAATAAAAAAAGATGAAATTTTAACATTTAATCTTTTGACTTTAAAGTACTGTTGGATGTGAATTATTACTTTTTCAACTAAAATAAGTGTGTTTAAAGTGATTTCTGTGCCTGAAATTGGTCAAAGTGAAGCTTCTGAGTAAGCAAAACTCTGTAAAAATGACAATTTTGGTAACTGTGAGGGTTTAAAAAGTGGTTATTCAACATGAGGCGCGATCCAAATGACATTTTGAATCATTTTTGGTAGAGTCCATAAAATCAATTTTATGATGAAAAACGATGACCCCGGACCAGTCGAACGTACAAAGAAAAAAAACATAAATAAATAAATAAAATAAAAAAAATTAAAAAAATTTAACAAAAAAAAAAAATACATTAAATTTAAAAAATAAAATTAAAAAATTAAAAAAAAGATGAAATTTTAACATTTAATCTTTTGACTTTAAATTACTGTTGGATGTGAATTATTACTTTTTCAACTAAAATAAGTGTGTTTAAAGTGATTTCTGTGCCTGAAATTGTTCAAAAGTGAAGCTCTGAGTAAGCAAAACTGTAAAAATGACAATTTTGGTAACTGTGAGGGTTTAAAAAGTGGTTATTAAACATGAGGCCCGATCCAAATGACATTTTGAATCATTTTTGGTAGAGTCCACAAAATCAATTTTATGATGAAAAACGATGACCACGGACCAGTCGAACATACAATAATAAAAAATAAAAAAAAATACATTTAAAATTTTTTAACAAAATTGAAAAAAAATAACAAAATTACATTAAAATTTTTTACAAAAAATTAATAAATAAAAAAACAAACAAAAAAAAAAAGATGACATTTAACATTTAATCTTTTGACTTTAAATTACTGTTGGGTGTGAATTATTACTTTTTCAACTAAAATAAATGTGTTTAAAGTGATTTCTGTGCCTGAAATTGGTCAAAAGTGAAGCTTCTGAGTAAGCAAAACTCTGTCAAAATGACAATTTTGGTAACTGTGAGGGTTTAAAAAGTGGTTATTCAACATGAGGCCCGATCCAAATTACATTTTGAATCATTTTTGGTAGAGTCCATAAAATCAATTATATGATGAAAAATTGTGACCACGGACCAGTCGAACGTACAATAATAAAAAAAATAATAATAAAAAAATAAAATAAAATTGAACAAAATTTAAAAAAAATTTTAAAAAAATGATGACATTTTAACATTTAATCTTTTGACTTTAAATTACTGTTGGATGTGAATTATTACTTTTTCAACTAAAATAAGTGTGTTTAAAGTGATTTCTGTGCCTGAAATTGGTCAAAAGTGAAGCTCTGAGTAAGCAAAACTCTGTAAAAATGACAATTTTGGTAACTGTGAGGGTTTAAAAAGTGGTTATTCAACATGAGGCCCGATCCAAATGACATTTAGAATCATTTTTGGTAGAGTCCATAAAATCAATTTTATGATGAAAAACGATGACCCCGGACCAGTCGAACGTACAAAAATAAAAAAATAAATTAAAAATTAAAAAAAACATTAAAAAAAATTAACATTTAAAAAAAAATAATAATAATTTAAAAAAAATTACAAAAAAAAAAAAAGATGACATTTTCACATTTAATCTTTTGACTTTAAATTACTGTTGGATGTGAATTATTACTTTTTCAACTAAAATAAGTGTCTTTAAAGTGATTTCTGTGCCTGAAATTGGTCAAAAGTGAAGCTTCTGAGTAAGCAAAACTCTGTAAAAATGACAATTTTGGTAACTGTGAGGGTTTAAAAAGTGGTTATTCAACATGAGGCCCGATCCAAAAGACATTTTGAATCATTTTTGGTAGAGTCCATAAAATCAATTTTATGATGAAAAACGATGACCCTGGACCAGTCGAACATACCAAAAAAGTAAATAAATAAATAAAAAATAAAATAAAACATTTAAAAAAAAAATAACAAAATTAAAAAAAAATTTAACAAAAATTAAATTTAAAAAAAAAAATTAAAAAAAATTAAAAAAGATGAAATTTTAACATTTAATCTTTTGACTTTAAATTACTGTTGGATGTGAAATATTACTTTTTCAACTAGAATAAGTGTATTTAAAGTGATTTCTGTGCCTGAAATTGGTCAAAAGTGAAGATTCTGAGTAAGCAAAACTCTGTAAAAATGACAATTTTGGTAACTGTGAGGTTTTAAAAAGTGGTTATTCAACATGAGGCCCGATCCAAATGACATTTTGAATCATTTTTGGTAGAGTCCATAAAATCAATTTTATGATGAAAAACGATGACCCCGGACCAGTCGAACGTACAAAAATAAATAAATAAATAAAGAAATAAAATAAAACATTTTAAAAAAATTTAACAAAAAAAAAAAATTATAATTAAATTTAAAAAATAAAATAAAAAAAAGATGAAATTTTAACATTTAATCTTTTGACTTTAAAATACTGTTGGATGTGAATTATTACTTTTTCAACAAAAATAAGTGTGTTTAAAGTGATTTCTGTGCCTGAAATTGGTCAAAAGTGAAGCTTCTGAGTAAACAAAACTCTGTAAAAATTGTAATTTTGGTCACTGTGAGGGTTTAAAAAGTGGTTATTCAACATGAGGCACGATCCAAATGACATTTTGAATCATTTTTGGTAGAGTCCATAAAATCAATTTTATGATGAAAAACGATGACCCCGGACCAGTCGAACGTACCAAAAAATAAATAAATAAATGAAAAATAAAATAAAACATTTAAAAAAAATTAACAAAATTAAGAAAAAAATTTAACAAAAATTACATTTAAAAAATAAAATAAAAAAAATAAAAAAAGATGAAATTTTAACATTTAATCTTTTGACTTTAAATTACTGTTGGATGTGAATTATTACTTTTTCAACTAAAATAAGTGTGTTTAAAGTGATTTCTGTGCCTGAAATTGTTCAAAAGTGAAGCTCTGAGTAAGCAAAACTGTAAAAATGACAATTTTGGTAACTGTGAGGGTTTAAAAAGTGGTTATTAAACATGAGGCCCGATCCAAATGACATTTTGAATCATTTTTGGTAGAGTCCACAAAATCAATTTTATGATGAAAAACGATGACCACGGACCAGTCGAACATACAATAATAAAAAATAAAAAAAAATACATTTAAAATTTTTTAACAAAATTGAAAAAAAATAACAAAATTACATTAAAATTTTTTACAAAAAATTAATAAATAAAAAAACAAACAAAAAAAAAAAGATGACATTTAACATTTAATCTTTTGACTTTAAATTACTGTTGGGTGTGAATTATTACTTTTTCAACTAAAATAAATGTGTTTAAAGTGATTTCTGTGCCTGAAATTGGTCAAAAGTGAAGCTTCTGAGTAAGCAAAACTCTGTCAAAATGACAATTTTGGTAACTGTGAGGGTTTAAAAAGTGGTTATTCAACATGAGGCCCGATCCAAATTACATTTTGAATCATTTTTGGTAGAGTCCATAAAATCAATTATATGATGAAAAATTGTGACCACGGACCAGTCGAACGTACAATAATAAAAAAAATAATAATAAAAAAATAAAATAAAATTGAACAAAATTTAAAAAAATTTTTAAAAAAATGATGACATTTTAACATTTAATCTTTTGACTTTAAATTACTGTTGGATGTGAATTATTACTTTTTCAACTAAAATAAGTGTGTTTAAAGTGATTTCTGTGCCTGAAATTGGTCAAAAGTGAAGCTCTGAGTAAGCAAAACTCTGTAAAAATGACAATTTTGGTAACTGTGAGGGTTTAAAAAGTGGTTATTCAACATGAGGCGCAATCCAAATGACATTTTTAATCATTTTTGGTAGAGTCCATAAAATCAATTTTATGATGAAAAACGATGACCCCGGACCAGTCGAACGTACAAAAAAAACAACATAAATAAATAAATAAAATAAAACATTTTAAAAAATGTAACAAAAAAAAACAAAAATACATTAAATTTAAAAAATAAAATTAAATTTTTTTTAAAAAAGATGAAATTTTAACATTTAATCTTTTGACTTTAAATTACTGTTGGATGTGAATTATTACTTTTTCAACTAAAATAAGTGTGTTTAAAGTGATTTATGTGCCTGAAATTGGTCAAAAGTGAAGCTTCTGAGTAAGCAAAACTGTAAAAATGACAATTTTGGTAACTGTGAGGGTTTAAAAAGTGGTTATTAATCATGAGGCCCGATCCAAATGACATTTTGAATCATTTTTGGTAGAGTCCATAAAATCAATTTTATGATGAAAAACGATGACCCCGGACCAGTCGAACATACAATAATAAAAAAAAATTAAAAAAAAATTATATACATTTAAGAAATTTTAACAAAATAAAAAAAAAAAAAAATTTAAATTAAAAAAATTAATAAATAAATAAATAAATAAATAAAAAAATAAAATAAAAAACAGATGAAATTTTAACATTTAATCTTTTGACTTTAAATTACTGTTGGATATGAAATATTACTTTTTCAACTGAAATAAGTGTGTTTAAAGTGATTTCTGTGCCTGAAATTGGTCAAAAGTGAAGCTCTGAGTAAGCAAAACTCTGTAAAAATGACAATTTTGGTAACTGTGAGGGATTAAAAAGTGGTTATTCAACATGAGGCGCGATCCAAATGACATTTTGAATCATTTTTGGTAGAGTCCATAAAATCAATTTTATGATGAAAAACGATGACCAAGGACCAGTCGAACGTACAAAGAAAAAAAACATAAATAAATAAATAAAATAAAAAAATTTAAAAAAATTTAACAAAAAAAAATACATTAAATTTAAAAAATCAAATAAAAAATTTTTAAAAAATATGAAATTTTAACATTTAATCTTTTGACTTTAAATTACTGTTGGATGTGAATTATTACTTTTTCAACTAAAATAAGTGTGTTTAAAGTGATTTCTGTGCCTGAAATTGGTCAAAAGTGAAGCTTCTGAGTAAGCAAAACTCTGTAAAAATGACAATTTTGGTAACTGTGAGGGTTTAAAAAGTGGTTATTCAACATGAGGTCCGATCCAAATGACATTTTGAATCATTTTTGGTAGAGTCCATAAAATCAATTTTATGATGAAAAACGATGACCCCGCACCAGTCGAACGTACAAAAATAAAAAAATTAAATTAAAATAAATTAAAAAAAAAAAAAAAAACATTTTTAAAAAAATTAACATTTTAAAAAAAATTAAAAAAAATTAAATAAAAAAATTTGACAAAAAATAAATAAAAATAAAATAAAAAAAGATGAAATTTTAACATTTAATCTTTTGACTTTAAAGTACTGTTGGATGTGAATTATTACTTTTTCAACTAAAATAAGTGTGTTTAAAGTGATTTCTGTGCCTGAAATTGGTCAAAGTGAAGCTTCTGAGTAAGCAAAACTCTGTAAAAATGACAATTTTGGTAACTGTGAGGGTTTAAAAAGTGGTTATTCAACATGAGGTGCGATCCAAATGACATTTTGAATCATTTTTGGTAGAGTCCATAAAATCAATTTTATGATGAAAAACGATGACCCCGGACCAGTCGAACGTACAAAGAAAAAAAACATAAATAAATAAATAAAATAAAAAAATTTAAAAAAAATTAACAAAAAAAAAAATACATTAAATTTAAAAAATAAAATTAAAAAATTAAAAAAAAGATGAAATTTTAACATTTAATCTTTTGACTTTAAATTACTGTTGGATGTGAATTATTACTTTTTCAACTAAAATAAGTGTGATTAAAGTGATTTCTGTGCCTGAAATTGGTCAAAAGTGAAGCTTCTGAGTAAGCAAAACTCTGTAAAAATGAAAATTTTGGTAACTGTGAGGGTTTAAAAAGTGGTTATTCAACATGAGGCCCGATCCAAATGACATTTAGAATCATTTTTGGTAGAGTCCATAAAATCAATTTTATGATGAAAAACGATGACCCCGGACCAGTCGAACGTACAAAAATAAAAAAAAAATTAAAAATTAAAAAAAACATTTAAAAAAATTAACAAAATTAAAAAAAAAATTAACAACAATTAAATTAAAAAAATAAAATACAAAAAATAAAAAAAGATGAAATTTTAACATTTAATCTTTTGACTTTAAATTACTGTTGGATGTGAATTATTACTTTTTCAACTAAAATAAGTGTGTTTAAAGTGATTTCTGTGCCTGAAATTGTTCAAAAGTGAAGCTTCTGAGTAAGCAAAACTGTAAAAATGACAATTTTGGTAACTGTGAGGGTTTAAAAAGTGGTTATTAAACATGAGGCCCGATCCAAATGACATTTTGAATCATTTTTGGTAGAGTCCATAAAATCAATTTTATGATGAAAAACGATGACCACGGACCAGTCGAACATACAATAATAAAAAATAAAAAAAAATACATTTAAAATTTTTTAACAAAATTTAAAAAAAATAACAAAATTACATTAAAATTTTTTACAAAAAATTAATAAATAAAAAAACAAACAACAAAAAAAAGATGACATTTAACATTTAATCTTTTGACTTTAAATTACTGTTGGGTGTGAATTATTACTTTTTCAACTAAAATAAGTGTGTTTAAAGTGATTTCTGTGCCTGAAATTGGTCAAAAGTGAAGCTTCTGAGTAAGCAAAACTCTGTAAAAATGACAATTTTGGTAACTCTGAGGGTTTAAAAAGTGGTTAATAAACATGAGGCCCAATCCAAATGACATTTTGAATTATTTTTGTTAGAGTCCATGAAATCAATTTATGATGAAAAACGATGACCCCGGACCAGTCGAACGTACAAAAAAAAAATTAAAAAAAATGAATAAAAATAAAAAAATAAAACATTTTTTAAAAAATTAAAAAAATTTAAAAAAAAAATAAAAAAAATTAAATAAAAAAAAATTTGAAAAAAATAAATTAAAATAAAATAAAAAAAGATGAAATTTTAACATTTAATCTTTTGACTTTAAATTACTGTTGGATGTGAATTATTACTTTTTCAACTAAAATAAGTGTGTTTAAAGTGATTTCTGTGCCTGAAATTGGTCAAAAGTGAAGCTCTGAGTAAGCAAAACTCTGTAAAAATGACAATTTTGGTAACTGTGAGGGTTTAAAAAGTGGTTATTCAACATGAGGCGCAATCCAAATGACATTTTTAATCATTTTTGGTAGAGTCCATAAAACCAATTTTATGATGAAAAACGATGACCCCGGACCAGTCGAACGTACAAAAAAAACAACATAAATAAATAAATAAAATAAAACATTTTAAAAAAATGTAACAAAAAAAAACAAAAATACATTAAATTTAAAAAATAAAATTAAAAAAATTAAAAAAAAGATGAAATTTTAACATTTAATCTTTTGACTTTAAATTACTGTTGGATGTGAATTATTACTTTTTCAACTAAAATAAGTGTGTTTAAAGTGATTTATGTGCCTGAAATTGGTCAAAAGTGAAGCTTCTGAGTAAGCAAAACTGTAAAAATGACATTTTTGGTAACTGTGAGGGTTTAAAAAGTGGTTATTAATCATGAGGCCCGATCCAAATGACATTTTGAATCATTTTTGGTAGAGTCCATAAAATCAATTTTATGATGAAAAACGATGACCCCGGACCAGTCGAACATACAATAATAAAAAAAAATAAAAAAAAATTATATACATTTAAGAAATTTTAACAAAATTAAAAAAAATAAAAATAAATTTACATTAAAAAAATCAATAAATAAATAAATAAAAAAATAAAATAAAAAACAGATGAAATTTTAACATTTAATCTTTTGACTTTAAATTACTGTTGGATATGAAATATTACTTTTTCAACTGAAATAAGTGTGTTTAAAGTGATTTCTGTGCCTGAAATTGGTCAAAAGTGAAGCTCTGAGTAAGCAAAACTCTGTAAAAATGACAATTTTGGTAACTGTGAGGGATTAAAAAGTGGTTATTCAACATGAGGCGCGATCCAAATGACATTTTGAATCATTTTTGGTAGAGTCCATAAAATCAATTTTATGATGAAAAACGATGACCAAGGACCAGTCGAACGTACAAAGAAAAAAAACATAAATAAATAAATAAAATAAAAAAATTTAACAAAAAAAAAATACATTAAATTTAAAAAATAAAATAAAAAAAATTAAAAAAAGATGAAATTTTAACATTTAATCTTTTGACTTTAAATTACTGTTGGATGTGAATTATTACTTTTTCAACTAAAATAAGTGTGTTTAAAGTGATTTCTGTGCCTGAAATTGGTCAAAAGTGAAGCTTCTGAGTAAGCAAAACTCTGTAAAAATGACAATTTTGGTAACTGTGAGGGTTTAAAAAGTGGTTATTCAACATGAGGTCCGATCCAAATGACATTTTGAATCATTTTTGGTAGAGTCCATAAAATCAATTTTATGATGAAAAACGATGACCCCGCACCAGTCGAACGTACAAAAATAAAAAAATAAAATAAAAATAAAAAAAAAATAAAAAAAAACATTTTTAAAAAAATTAACATTTTAAAAAAAAATTAAAAAAATTAAATAAAAAAAATTTGACAAAAAATAAATAAAAATAAAATAAAAAAAGATGAAATTTTAACATTTAATCTTTTGACTTTAAAGTACTGTTGGATGTGAATTATTACTTTTTCAACTAAAATAAGTGTGTTTAAAGTGATTTCTGTGCCTGAAATTGGTCAAAGTGAAGCTTCTGAGTAAGCAAAACTCTGTAAAAATGACAATTTTGGTAACTGTGAGGGTTTAAAAAGTGGTTATTCAACATGAGGCGGGATCCAAATGACATTTTGAATCATTTTTGGTAGAGTCCATAAAATCAATTTGATGATGAAAAACGATGACCCCGGACCAGTCGAACGTACAAAGAAAAAAAACATAAATAAATAAATAAAATAAAAAAATTTAAAAAAATTTAACAAAAAAAAAAATACATTAAATTTAAAAAATAAAATTAAAAAATTAAAAAAAAGATGAAATTTTAACATTTAATCTTTTGACTTTAAATTACTGTTGGATGTGAATTATTACTTTTTCAACTAAAATAAGTGTGTTTAAAGTGATTTCTGTGCCTGAAATTGGTCAAAAGTGAAGCTTCTGAGTAAGCAAAACTCTGTAAAAATGACAATTTTGGTAACTGTGAGGGTTTAAAAAGTGGTTATTCAACATGAGGCCCGATCCAAAAGACATTTTGAATCATTTTTGGTAGAGTCCATAAAATCAATTTTATGATGAAAAACGATGACCCTGGACCAGTCGAACGTACCAAAAAAGTAAATAAATAAATAAAAAATAAAATAAAACATTTAAAAAAAAATTAACAAAATTAAAAAAAATTTAACAAAAATTAAATTTAAAAAATAAAATAAAAAAAAATTAAAAAAGATGAAATTTTAATATTTAATCTTTTGACTTTAAATTACTGTTGGATGTGAAATATTACTTTTTCAACTAGAATAAGTGTATTTAAAGTGATTTCTGTGCCTGAAATTGGTCAAAAGTGAAGCTTCTGAGTAAGCAAAACTCTGTAAAAATGACAATTTTGGTAACTGTGAGGTTTTAAAAAGTGGTTATTCAACATGAGGCCCGATCCAAATGACATTTTGAATCATTTTTGGTAGAGTCCATAAAATCAATTTTATGATGAAAAACGATGACCCCGGACCAGTCGAACGTACAAAAATAAATAAATAAATAAAGAAATAAAATAAAACATTTTAAAAAAATTTAACAAAAAAAAAAATTATAATTAAATTTAAAAAATAAAATAAAAAAAAGATGAAATTTTAACATTTAATCTTTTGACTTTAAATTACTGTTGGATGTGAATTATTACTTTTTCAACTAAAATAAGTGTGTTTAAAGTGATTTCTGTGCCTGAAATTGGTCAAAAGTGAAGCTTCTGAGTAAACAAAACTCTGTCAAAATTGTAATTTTGGTCACTGTGAGGGTTTAAAAAGTGGTTATTCAACATGAGGCACGATGATCCAAATGACATTTTGAATCATTTTTGGTAGAGTCCATAAAATCAATTTTATGATGAAAAACGATGACCCCGGACCAGTCGAACGTACCAAAAAATAAATAAATAAATAAAAAATAAAATAAAACATTTAAAAAAAATTAACAAAATTAAAAAAAAAATTAACAAAAATTAAATTTAAAAAATAAAATAAAAAAAATAAAAAAAGATGAAATTTTAACATTTAATCTTTTGACTTTAAATTACTGTTGGATGTGAAATATTACTTTTTCAACTAAAATAAGTGTGTTTAAAGTGATTTCTGTGCCTGAAATTGGTCAAAAGTGAAGCTTCTGAGTAAGCAAAACTCTGTAAAAATGACAATTTTGGTAACTGTGAGGGTTTAAAAAGTGGTTATTCAACATGAGGCCCGATCCAAATGACAGTTAGAATCATTTTTGGTAGAGTCCATAAAATCAATTTTATGATGAAAAACGATGACCCCGGACCAGTCGAACGTACAAAAATAAAAAAAATTAAAAAAATTAAAAAAACATTAAAAAAAATTAACATTTTAAAAAAAATAATAATAATTTAAAAAAAAAAAAAAAAAAAAAGATGACATTTTAACATTTAATCTTTTGACTTTAAATTACTGTTGGATGTGAAATATTACTTTTTCAACTAACATAAGTGTGTTTAAAGTGATTTCTGTGCCTGAAATTGGTCAAAAGTGAAGCTTCTGAGTAAGCAAAACTCTGTAAAAATGACAATTTTGGTAACTGTGAGGGTTTAAAAAGTGGTTATTCAACATGAGGACCGATCCAAATGACATTTTGAATCGTTTTTGGTAGAGTCCATAAAATCAATTTTATGATGAAAAACGATGACCCCGGACCAGTCGAACGTACAAAACAAATAAATAAATAAATAAAAAATAAAAAACATTTAAAAAAATTAACAAAATAAAAAAAAATGAAAAAAAATTACATTAAAATAAATAAATAAATAAATAAATAAATAAATAAATAAATAAATAAAAAAATAAAATAAAAAAAGATGCAATTTTAACATTTAATCTTTTGACTTTAAATTACTGTTGGATGTGAATTATTACTTTTTCAACTAAAATAAGTGTGTTTAAAGTGATTTCTGTGCCTGAAATTGGTCAAAAGTGAAGCTTCTGAGTAAGCAAAACTCTGTAAAAATGACAATTTTGGTAACTGTGAGGGTTTAAAAAGTGGTTATTGACCATGAGGCCCGATCCAAATGACATTTTGAATCATTTTTGGTAGAGTCCATAAAATCAATTTTATGATGAAAAACGATGACCCCGGACCAGTCGAACGTACCAAAAAATAAATAAATAAATAAAAAATAAAATAAAACATTTTTAAAAAAAATAACAAAATTTAAAAAAAATGTAACCAAAATTAAATTTAAAAAATAAAATAAAAAAATATTAAAAAAGATGAAATTTTAACATTTAATCTTTTGACTTTAAATTACTGTTGGATGTGAAATATTACTTTTTCAACTAGAATAAGTGTGTTTAAAGTGATTTCTGTGCCTGAAATTGGTCAAAAGTGAAGCTTCTGAGTAAGCAAAACTCTGTAAAAATGACAATTTTGGTAACTGTGAGGGTTTAAAAAGTGGTTATTCAACATGAGGCGCGATCCAAATGACATTTTGAATCATTTTTGGTAGAGTCCATAAAATCAATTTTATGATGAAAAACGATGACCCCGGACCAGTCGAACGTACAAAAAAAAAAAAAAAAAAATAAATAAATAAATAAATAAATAAAACATTTAAAATAAATTGACAAAATAATTTTTTTTTTTAAATTACATTAAAAAATAAATAAATAAATAAATAAATAAAAAAATAAAATAAAAAAAGATGAAATTTTAACATTTAATCTTTTGACTTTAAATTACTGTTGGATGTGAAATATTACTTTTTTCAACTAAAATAAGTGTGTTTCAAGTGATTTCTGTGCCTGAAATTGGTCAAAAGTGAAGCTTCTGAGTAAGCAAAACTCTGTAAAAATTACAATTTTGGTAACTGTGAGGGTTTAAAAAGTGGTTATTCAACATGAGGCCCGATCCAAATGACATTTTGAACCATTTTTGGTAGAGTCCATAAAATCAATTTTATGATGAAAAACGATGACCCCGGACCAGTCGAACTTACCAAAAAATAAATAAATAAATAAAAAATAAAATAAAACATTTAAAAAAAACATTAACAAAATTACAAAAAAATTTAACAAAAATTAAATTTAAAAAATAAAATAAAAATAAATTAAAAAAGATGAAATTTTAACATTTAATCTTTTGACTTTAAATTACTGTTGGATGTGAAATATTACTTTTTCAACTAGAATAAGTGTGTTTAAAGTGATTTCTGTGCCTGAAATTGGTCAAAAGTGAAGCTTCTGAGTAAGCAAAACTCTGTAAAAATGACAATTTTGGTAACTGTGAGGTTTTAAAAAGTGGTTATTCAACATGAGGCCCGATCCAAATGATATTTTGAATCATTTTTGGTAGAGTCCATAAAATCAATTTTAAGATGAAAAACGATGACCCCGGACCAGTCGAACGTACAAAAATAAATAAATAAATAAATAAATAAAATAAAACATTTTAAAAAAATTTAAAAAAAATAAAAAATAATAATTAAATTTAAAAAATAAAATAAAAAAAAGATGACATTTTAACATTTAATCTTTTGACTTTAAATTACTGTTGGATGTGAATTATTACTTTTTCAACTAAAATAAGTGTGTTTAAAGTGATTTCTGTGCCTGAAATTGGTCAAAAGTGAAGCTTCTGAGTAAGCAAAACTCTGTAAAAATTGCTATTTTGGTCACTGTGAGGGTTTAAAAAGTGGTTATTCAACATGAGGCACGATCCAAATGACATTTTGAATCAGTTTTTGGTAGAGTCCATAAAATCAATTTTATGATGAAAAACTATGACCCCGGACCAGTCGAACGTACCAAAAAAAAAAAATAAATAAATAAATAAAATAAAACATTTAAAAAAAAATTAACAAAATTAAAAAAAAAAGTTAACAAAAATTAAATTTAAAAAATAAAATAAAAAAAAATAAAAAAAAAAGATGAAATTGTAACATTTAATCTTTTGACTTTAAATTACTGTTGGATGTGAAATATTACTTTTTCAACTAAAATAAGTGTGTTTAAAGTGATTTCTGTGTCTGAAATTGGTCAAAAGTGAAGCTTCTGAGTAAGCAAAACTCTGTAAAAATGACAATTTTGGTAACTGTGAGGGTTTAAAAAGTGGTATTCAACATGAGGCCCGATCCAAATGACAGTTAGAATCATTTTTGGTAGAGTCCATAAAATCAATTTTATGATGAAAAACGATGACCCCGGACCAGTCGAACGTACAAAAATAAATAAAAAAAATTTAAAAAAAATAAAAATAAAAAAGTAAAACATTTTTTAAAAAATTAACAACATTTTAAAAAAAATTAAAAAAAATTAAATAAAAAAAATTTGACAAAAAATAAATACAAATAAAATAAAAAAAGATGAAATTTTAACATTTAATCTTTTGACTTTAAAGTACTGTTGGATGTGAATTATTACTTTTTCAACTAAAATAAGTGTGTTTAAAGTGATTTCTGTGCCTGAAATTGGTCAAAGTGAAGCTTCTGAGTAAGCAAAACTCTGTAAAAAAGACAATTTTGGTAACTGTGAGGGTTTAAAAAGTGGTTATTCAACATGAGGCGCGATCCAAATGACATTTTGAATCATTTTTGGTAGAGTCCATAAAATCAATTTTATGATGAAAAACGATGACCAAGGACCAGTCGAACATACAAAGAAAAAAAACATAAATAAATAAATAAAATAAAAAAATTTAAAATAATTTAACAAAAAAAAAAATACATTACATTTAAAAAATAAAATAAAAAAATTTAAAAAAAGATGAAATTTTAACATTTAATCTTTTGACTTTAAATTACTGTTGGATGTGAATTATTACTTTTTCAACTAAAATAAGTGTGTTTAAAGTGATTTCTGTGCCTGAAATTGGTCAAAAGTGAAGCTTCTGAGTAAGCAAAACTCTGTAAAAATGACAATTTTGGTAACTGTGAGGGTTTAAAAAGTGGTTATTCAACATGAGGTCCGATCCAAATGACATTTTGAATCATTTTTCGTAGAGTCCATAAAATCAATTTTATGATGAAAAACGATGACCCCGCACCAGTCGAACGTACAAAAATAAAAAATAAAAATAAAAATAAATTAAAAAAAAAAAACATTTTTAAAAAAATTAACATTTTAAAAAAAAAATTAAAAAATTAAATAAAAAAAATTTGACAAAAAATAAATAAAAATAAAATAGAAAAAGATGAAATTTTAACATTTAATCTTTTGACTTTAAATTACTGTTGGATGTGAAATATTACTTTTTCAACTAAAATAAGTGTGTTTAAAGTGATTTCTGTGCCTGAAATTGGTCAAAAGTGAAGCTTCTGAGTAAGCAAAACTCTGTAAAAATGACAATTTTGGTAACTGTGAGGGTTTAAAAAGTGGTTATTCAACATGAGGACCGATCCAAATGACATTTTGAATCGTTTTTGGTAGAGTCCATAAAATCAATTTTATGATGAAAAACGATGACCCCGGACCAGTCGAACGTACAAAATAAATAAATAAATAAATAAATAAATAAAAAATAAAAAACATTTTTAAAAAATTAACAAAATTTAAAAAAATTAAAAAAAATTACATTAAAATAAATAAATAAATAAATAAATAAAAAAATAAAATAAAAAAAGATGCAATTTTAACATTTAATCTTTTGACTTTAAATTACTGTTGGATGTGAATTATTACTTTTTCAACTAAAATAAGTGTGTTTAAAGTGATTTCTGTGCCTGAAATTGGTCAAAAGTGAAGCTTCTGAGTAAGCAAAACTCTGTAAAAATGACAATTTTGGTAACTGTGAGGGTTTAAAAAGTGGTTATTCAACATGAGGCCCGATCCAAATGACAGTTAGAATCATTTTTGGTAGAGTCCATAAAATCAATTTTATGATGAAAAACGATGACCCCGGACCAGTCGAACGTACCAAAAAATAAATAAATAAATAAAAAATAAAATAAAACATTTTAAAAAAAAATAACAAAATTTAAAAAAAATTTAACAAAAATTAAATTTAAAAAATAAAATAAAAAAATATTAAAAAAGATGAAATTTTAACATTTAATCTTTTGACTTTAAATTACTGTTGGATGTGAAATATTACTTTTTCAACTAGAATAAGTGTGTTTAAAGTGATTTCTGTGCCTGAAATTGGTCAAAAGTGAAGCTTCTGAGTAAGCAAAACTCTGTAAAAATGACAATTTTGGTAACTGTGAGGGTTTAAAAAGTGGTTATTCAACATGAGGCGCGATCCAAATGACATTTTGAATCATTTTTGGTAGAGTCCATAAAATCAATTTTATGATGAAAAACGATGACCCCGGTGTGGTAAATAAATAAATAATACCCTATTTTTGAATGTATAAATGAATAACAGATAGCTCAATAAATAAGAGTCAAGATTCGAGGTAGTAGGAGTTTCGCAGGTTTATTACAGCATAAAGGACAGGAACAGGACAACCTGCATAGGAATAGGATGGCAGGGCCCAGCAGCTGCCGGGGCTGGATCTGGGATGAGCGCGCTAGCATTTAATAACAATACACAAACATATATAGTAAAACAGTTGCATTACATTACATATGATAGGCGGAGCAGTGGGTGGAGCAAAAGGCGTGACGCGTAGCAGTCGCGAAAGATAAGGGTGAAAGTGGGTGTAACAGGGCGTATACATAGACATGTGATGCAAACGTAACAGAATATGTCATGAATAGGGCGGAAACCATGGAGGGGGCTACCTGAGGAGCCGGGACCTCTAACCTGGTGGTGCGCGCAAACTGGCAATGACGTATCACTAGGAGAAGCTGGGGGCTATGAACTCTGTGCTAGGAGCAGAGACTGAAGTCTGGAGAGTCAGGGCGACATGTACCTAAGCAGTATCTAGTATCCGATGTTTAGAGAACATGTTGATATAAACTAGAAGTCAGGAGGGGAAAGGCTAACTTGATTCTAAGACTGGACCATGCATTATTCTACATGTAGTGCGTGATGAAGAATATTAAATGACCATTAAATGCAGTATTTCTCTAACCTGGAGACGTGAAGGCTAGACAATGACGGAAACTATTGATGCAGTTCAGTAGCTTAGGAATGCAGAGAAGGAGGACTGAACTGATAACTGGAATCATAACATTTTCTTGGCAGACTCAGAGGCAGAGCCAGGCTGAACCGGGCACTGCGAGGCAGGAAGTAAGTGAAGGGTCGAGGATACAGGTGGGGGCTGTATCGCTCCTCAGCGAGGGCTCAGGAGACAGGAGCTGAATCTGGTGTCCAGGCCCTTTTGAGGCCTAGAAACGGGGACTTTATAATGGAATAATGTGCACACTGAGAAACGTGGCAACGTAGCTTTACATAGACCTGATATTCGTAGTATTCACGAGAACTGGAAACTGGCATACTAGAGGTGGACACAACTATAATTGTGTCTTGAATCGAACATAGGGAATACATATGCATATTTAATCATGCACACATAACATATGATGGATGACACGTAGGGACACAGAACATGGCAGAATTTACTTTTCCACATTCCCTCCTTGTCACTACGTTTCCATCAGGAAACATCAATATTCATGATACCATCTATCATTTCATACAGTATCATTTGCTCGTCTCGAATTATCCTGGAACGGGATTTAGAACGGGGTTTGGGATTAGGAATACAAGAGGTAGCACAAATGCCGCAAATCGCAGGGCCACATTGTATACAGAGACAGCAGCTGAATATGATCGCTACTGCAATACCTAGGAAGGACAATATTTTCCATCCCCATGCGGAAATTATATTCCAGAACCAACCGGACCATGTCCAGGTGCCTGGATCTTGGTGTATCAGATGGGCAATTTTATGGAGTCTGGTTATAGCTGAATAAACAGACGGCGCGTTATTTGGAATGAAAATGCAGCAACTAGATCCGATGACTCTACAGGCCCCGCCCCTATCGGCCAGTATGACGTCAAGGACGAGACGATTCTGTAAAACGACAAATCTCATAGCAGATTGCTCTTCGGTTAAGTTACCTAGAGCAGAGGCAGTCTCATTTACTACAGCTTCGAGGGTTCTGGTTAACCTACGGATCAGTTTACTATTCTGGATAGGTCCTATAAAGAAGAAGAAACCTCTATTGAAATCTGTATATTGTTCTAGAGCAGTTTCAGTATAATCGACAATTGGGGACTCCCTTCTATGTCTAATGTGTACTAGATGTGTGTTTCTGTGATAATCAGGTGGGGCTAGGAAAACAGGTGGCAGTAGGAAGGCAATGTAACAGGTTCCCTCCCAATCGAGGGGCAGACGAACATATGCAGTTTGACCACAAATAAAATAAGAATGACGTGAAGCTTTGAAAATAGATTTCCCACTGTCACTATACTTGACAATAGTAGTACAATCACTATGTCCTACATGTACAGAACCATAATTTCGGACACATAATTCGCCTTTGACTGGTAACACTGAAATAGCAGGTAAGTCGGGAGTAGTATCAGACTGAACATGCAGGACCATGAAATTCGAAGAATAGTTACCTAAATTATACACTTCATTTTCTAGATCTAAACCTGTTCTGTGGGGGAGACCTTGCTTGTCTGGGAAACATGTACTGTTAAGAAAAGACATATCTGTTGAGGATGACGTTAACGTGGACCATGCTCCACACGAACCATTATGTGAAAATGGATAAGGAAAAAGTGGCAGAACTCCCTTCGGTGTCTGGAAAGGGGGGAGTCGACCACACACCCAACAATTAGTGGCATTGCTGGTCTGGTGTGAGTAATGTAACATGCGGATAAAGGAATTATTTCGCATAGCGAGGCGGTAAGAGAGTTCATGGGGAGGTAGGTCACTAAACATGTGCTCTACAGTAGCATTAGAAGACATATTTACATGAAGAACTGGAAGATACAGGTAAAATGCATAACTGGTGCAGGAAATCATAATGCTGAGAAATAATATGAAACATAGAAAAACGATACATCGAATTGAGTTTTGACTAACTCTCTCACTATGGGGGTCTATTTTATACATGTCAGAAACAGTCTACCCGTTTCACCTAGGGGAGGACTTAGACAATCAAACTGACTGACTTATTTTACTAGACCGGAGTTTTAACTTATACTCCTGTTGCGGAGTTTTCTCTAACAGGGGGGGTGTAGTAACATTGTCTTTTGCGGGACAGTCCTTAAAAATGGTGCTTTGGCAATCCTTCAAATCCTGGGAAATGTTCTTTAAGACGGGTTTCAGTCCATAAAACTTTTTTATATGAGAAAGGTGCACCCAGCCTTTGCGACCTTCCAACTTCACGGCTGTACGGGTGGTGAGGAGGACCTGTCGGGGCTCCTTCCAGCGAGGCTCCAGCGGACTTGATCTGTCAAAATTCCTCACCAACACCATGGATCCTGGAACGATTTCATGCGGTGCCACCTCGGTATTGTCTGGAAATGCGGCGGCAACCTGTGAACGACATGAGTTGAGGGCAGACATCAAGGAAGCTAGGTAATCTGTCAGCATATTACTTGAAACATCGGTAATACTTCGGGGTCTAGGAGTACCCCACATATTTGGGGGGCGGCCGAATACGACCTCATACGGGGACAGACCTGATCTGGAATGTGCGACCATGCGCATATAAAATAAAGCGACTGGCAGAGCTACTAGCCAGTCCACACCTTTCTCTTTACACACTTTTGCAATACGGATTTTCAGAGTCTGATTATGTCTCTCTACGAGACCGGCTGCTTCAGGATGGCGTACACAATGAAACTTCCACTGGTACCCTAACAACAGGGAAACATGCTTCATGAGTTCAGATGAGAATGGCTGACCGTTATCAGAATATACGACTCTAGGGAGTCCATAACGGGGGAAGAACTCACGAACCAACTGCTTGGCAGTGGTCGCGGCTGTGTAATCTGGGACTGGATATGCTTCTGTCCACCTGGACAAAGCGCATACAACTACAAGGACATACTTGAAACCTCGACATCGCTCCATCTGAATATAATCCATCTGGAGGACTTCAAAAGGGTGGTCAGGGGGCTGGAATCCACCTTGTTCCACCGGGACACTTTTACCTGGATTAAACTGACAACATATCATACAGGTACGGACTTTCTGCTTGGCTGCAGCTCGTAAATGCTTGTTGAACCAAATATTCTGGATACTGTCTAACATAGCTTTTTCTCCTAAATGTGCTGGACTATGTGCGGTATTAATAATGACTTGAACCATAGAGTCGGGGAGAAACCATGTTGCTCTACCCTTCGTTAACCATCCTTGATCTGTCTGGACCCCTCCTTGTTCGGACCATTTCTTAATTTCTTCGGGAGTAGCATGTAACTGTATATCTATGACATCTTGTGTAGGGTCCTTAACTGTCATACATGTAGTCGTATCTGGAGTATGTGTCTGATTAACTGGAATGTCTGGAGTCTGTGCTGTAAGCTTGGCTGTGCGATCTGCTAGATCATTACCTTGGGAAATAATGTCAGTAACTTTCGTATGTGCTTTGCATTTCATGATAGCGATAGATGTCGGTAAGTGTATGGCATCTAACAGAGCTTGAATAAGGAGACCATGCTGAATCTTGGTTCCATGAGAAGTCATGAAACCTCTCTCCTGCCAGAGCACTCCGAAGTCGTGTACGACTCCAAAGGCGTAACGTGAATCCGTGTAGACATTAACTTTCAAGTTCTTGGCGTGTATGCAGGCTTGTGTCAGAGCAACTAGCTCTGCTGCTTGAGCGGACAGGGTGTCAATACGGTGTGTCTCAATAACTTCAGTGTCAGTAGTCACTGCATACGCGGCGACTAGTCCTCCTGTACTTGTTCTCATACATGAACCATCCACATAAAGTGTCAGGTCGGGGTCTGGTAACGGAGTATCTGTCAGATCTTGTCTTGGCTTTGTCGTAATGTTAACTACTTCCACGCAATCATGTGTGGCAGAATTCGAAGTAACTGATGGTAACAGTGTAGCAGGGTTCAGGATGTTGCAGCGTCTGATTTCTATGTGTGGCTGGAATAATGTCAATTCATAACCTGTTAAACGTGCAATTGTCAAGTGCTGAGTTTGTGTTCGGTTCAAAAGAACTTCCACAGAGTGTGGAACCTGTACTGTCAGGAAATGTCCTAAGACTATGGAATCACTTTGCCTGATAGCTAGTGCTGTGGCTGCAACTGACTTGAGGCACGCAGGCAGAGCCTGGGCTACAGGATCTAATGTGCTCGAAAAATAAGCACATGGCTTGTATTGTCCTGCTTGATCTTGTGTGAGAACAGATAATGCTGTACCTTCGCGTTCAGTAACGAAAAGTGTAAAAGGCTTACTGTAGTTCGGTGTCGCTAGAACTGGAGCTTGGCATAAAGCTTTCTTTAACTCATTGAAACTAAGTGTATGTTCAGATGTCCAAGGGAGAACAGTCGATACGGCTGCCTCCTGTGTCGTCAACTGTATCAGTGGTTTGGCTAGAAATGCATACTGAGGAATCCATTGTCTGCAATAAGAAGTAAGGCCAATAAAAGCACGTACCTCCTTCTGGGTCTTGGGCTGAGGAAGACTCGCTATTAACTGGATACGATCTGGTGTCAACTGCCTACCCCTCTTGGACAGTAAGTGTCCTAAGTATACCACTTGCTGGACACAGAATTGAAGCTTAGAAGGGGACACCTTGTGCCCCATCTCGGCTAGGAAATACAAGACTGTAAGGGATGCTCGCTCGCAAGCACGTTCAGAACGGGCTGTGATCAGTAGATCATCGACATACTGGAGCAGGGCAGTGTCAGTTGGCATGTGAATGTTGTCTAGTTGTCTCTTAAGTGCTTGACTGTAAATACTAGGACTTTCTGTGAAACCTTGAGGAGCTCGTGTGAATTTATAGCTCCTTCCATTTAAACAAAATCCGAAAAGGAACTGGCTGTCTGGATGAATGGGAACACTAAAAAACGCGTTCTTGAGGTCGATTACAGTAAAGAACGTGGCTTCGGAATCAACGGCTGTTAATAGGGAAGAGATGTCTGGGACAACTGGGTACTGAGGAATAATACACTTATTAAGCTCTCGTAGGTCAATCACTAATCGATATACTGGGGGTGCATTTGGATCAGTACGTTTCATGACTGGAATGATCGGAGAATTACATACATTGGAGTCAGTTTCTACAACCACTCCTTGAGCAATAAGCTCGTCAATAATTTTGGACAAGGCTGCTACAGCCTCAGGTGGCAATCTGTACTGTCTGATTCGTGGTAACACTACACCTGGCTTGAGAGTCACACGATAGGGTGTGATTTGCATGTAACCTACATCAGTTGGACCTTGCGCCCATAAATGCTGTGGAACATTAGACAGTCTTGAATCAAAATCTCGTAATACATAGTGACCCTTAAAGTCACGTAGGAACAATCGTATTCCCTCTGGGGAACAGCATATAACTGCACCTAACTCTTTCAGTGTCTTAATGCCTAATAGATTTTCTGGACATGACTTAGTAAGTAACAGATCAGTAGTGCGGGACCATGGACCTACTTCTAGAGAAACTGGCTTTGAGATCTCATTTACGATAGGCTTTCCTGAAAATCCAAGGGAAACATTTCTTGAGCCTGAGAGCGGAGCCCCTGGAACTTCGGCGTGACTAATTGTGGTCCTACTTGCCCCTGTATCGATCAAAAACTTTCTGTCTTTCCCTAATACTTGACTATGAACATAGGGACCTTCTTGATCTACAGGTATCTCGATGAGAGGCAAGCCTACCTCCCTCTCTAGGCTGTTTCATGAATACTGTTGGTACTCTGGATACTCAGACTGTGCATACTGGTACATCTGCTGTGTGACATGCTGTGTTGCAGCGATAGGCTGCGGTGCTGTAACTGTCTGTGGTGCATTCTGTAACTGAGGAGTCTGTGAAACTTGTTCTTGTCTAGGCGGACGTGGTCTTTCTTTAGTCTTACCAGTAGCTATGTTGTGTTTCAGAACTGCACACTCGTTTATAAAATGACCTGGCTGTTTACAATAATTGCAATTCCCTTTAACGGGAGCTGCAGGATGACTGGCTTGATTCGGACCCCTCTTCTGACTGTCTTGAGGAACAGATTGTGCAACTAGTACTTTCATTTTCGTGTCTTTCATACGTTTTCTTTCATGTTCTTGCTCTTCTCTGATTCTATTCTGGTGGTATTGGAGCATCTGCAACATCTGGGACGGGGTATTAGCTTGCCAGGTACTTTCGACTTTCAAAACTCGATTTTTAATTTGTGGGCTTGAATTCTCGACTAATTTAGTAACAAAAAGGTGAGGGTATGACTCACTACTTGTCTTGAGGCCACTGTTGATGCTAAAACATTTCTCGAATCTAGAATAAAAATCACTAATATCTTCGTCTTGTTTCTGTTTACAGGCTGAGATTGCATCCCAGTCTTCCTTTTTAGTTGTTAATAATCTGGGTAAAACTTGAATCAATAATTCAGGTAATTCTTTACATTTATCTCCGAGACCGGTACCTGGTACTCGTATCTTATCTTCAGCTTCTAGGACTGCCCAATCGATCTTTTTCTCTCCCACCTCCCATTCTTTTTCCTTGAGCTTTTCATACACCCCTGCGGGCAACAGAACCTTTAACATTTTAATTATATCTGGATACGTGTATTCTCCCATACGGAGCATGTCTTTTAATTCTCTATGGAACCCTGCTGGATCTTTATCATGACAGGGAATTAATTTCTTCATCTCCAGAAGTTCCATCTTTGTGATCGGAGTGTATACAAACACTCGCTGCATTTCGCCACCCGTTCCTCTAACTGGGTGGACTTCTCGTAACGGATTCTGTCTGTCTATGTAAAATGGTTTACTTTCTGGGGGTGAGACATGAACAAAATGCGGGTTCAGAAACGTTCTATATTTGTGGCGCTGTTCTAGAATGACACTAATTAAATCGGTACCTAGACCTCTCCATCTATACTGGAGTAACTCGTTCAGGATATCATGTAACGGACCTGGATCAGAATGTTGACCCTCATACAGAGTAATGAGGTGCTGAATCATATACATACCCACCAGTCGTTGCTCGGCTGGGGGCATTTTCAGAAACATTTGTGCCACTATTTCGTCTGGAAAAGTGGTAGAATCAGTAATCCATCGGACTGCTGATCGGGCTAGTTCTTGTTCATGCATAGTACTTAACTCACTGTAACCGATTCGTGATTTCAGAATGTGATCGGTAGCTTGAAATACTTGTTCTAGAGAACCTTGGTCTGGTACTGGATGATGGAACGTAGACTTGGGTTCTAGACGTAAATGGCGATCTGGAAATCTAGGTTGTCCTACATACGCTATTCTGGCGGAATTCTCGTCGTCTAACTCTTCAGTATCAGAGTTACTTTCTTTCTCGTTTACTTGTGCTGCTTTACGTTGTTCGTGTAACTTTATTATTTCTTTACGGATTTTCTTGTACATACTCTCCATAGCACCGATAGTCTTGTGCTTACCCTCGGCTATACTATTACTCCACTTCATCAGGGCTTTCATTTCGGCCTGATTTTTGGACGGGTAATCTTGTTCTCTTATTAGACAATTAATCAGAAACTTTAATATCATGAGCTGGGTCTCAGCTTTCCTTTGGGACATGACATCACTAATACTTTCTGGATCTTCCCCTGTACGGATGAAACGATATATTCTGTCTAGATCTTCCTTCATATCTGGTAGGGTGACTAGATACTCGGCCACATTTCTTACGCGTAATGAATATAAAACCATATCATCTTCGCCTGGGACTGGGTCATAGCAGCATTCGGCAAGGGATTTTCTTATTTCTACAACAGACAGTCTGGGCGTACGTTGTGACGCTTGCATATGTAATTCGGCTGCCGTTAAACGCTTATGTGGCGGCGGGGTTCGAGGAGGACCTCCTCCTGCGGCCCCTAGACTAGAATCATCAACTGATGCTTTTCGTCCTGGCAGGGTGGGAAATTGGAATGTGGGCTGGACTTGTATGGCGGGCTGGACCGGGGGGACCGTAGCAGGTGCTGCAAAGGGTGCCCCGGTGTCTGGAGGAACGGGAAGTGCCTGATTTACAGGGACTGGTGGAGCGGGAACAGGATTTGCATATTCTGGGACTGTGTCGTCCAAATAGGACGAGATGAAAATATCAGCTGCGGTTGGTTTGTGACGTAACTTGATCGGAACTAGTGGTGGCGGAAAATTACTGGATGCCTCCGGGGTCGCTTTTGGCAAGCCCTCGGCAAGAAGAGGATACATACCCTTAATGAGGGCATGCCTCTGTCTGTCTGACTGTTCGGCTTTGACTTGTTCACCTATCTCGATTAGTTCTTTTTCTTGTGCTCGTTCTAAGGATTCTCTACTTAATTCTGACTTTCTGATTTCTTTTTCGGTTCTTTTATGAGCTTCTTTACGCCATAGCTCGATGGCATCTTTCTGTGATTGTCTGGCTTTCTTTTTCCATAATGCCTCTTCTACTCGCATGATGCACTCGGCATCCCATGTACCCGATACGGGCCATCTATACTTTTCTTCTAACTGTTTTGTATACTCTACCCATAAATCTAGATATAATATGGCACTTATGCCATGCTTCTGATACATAAAATGACCTGGACTGTCCCTAGGTGGGACTGGAACTGCTTCCTCTAACAAACCCTTTCTAGTTTTTAACTGACGTAATTTTGAAAACAAGGGCATGACTGGACTGTAATCTAGACACAATACAATACACAATGAACACGATACTTATTCCCCATTCATACCACGACATTAAAATACATGAAAAACATTTAGAAATAACAGTTCGAACAGAATACTACCTGGAATACGGAACACAGAATATATGACTTTATATGAATTTTCTCGAGAACAGAACTGACTGGAACAGAAACTAGATGCACTGCTGAAACAGTACGAAACTTACCGGTCTCATAAAGAGACACGTCAGGACCCGCATCCACCGAAGTGGACACTTCGTTTGTGTGTCTGGGTACCACCAACCCACGGACCAGAGTCAATTAGATTGACCCTGTCTAGATACTACCCCAGTAATGGTACTCACCGGGCAGCAAGAACGGAAGGCCTCGGACTGGACTGGACTGCTTCGACGACGGACAACGAACTTCGGACTTAAGTTACGGGTGGACCTCCGGATACCTCGGACCTTGGACTCTTGGCTTGGGCTCTGGTCGGGACTCGCCGCATTCCTCCACCGCCTCGTCTGGATGCTGGACCGCCTCCTCCGTCTCCTCCGTGGGCCTGAGGGATACTTGAAGCAGAAATATCTGCACGTGCACGGTATGGTTCCGTCACGGCTGCAGAGGGTCAGGGGGCCGGCGTGGCTTCACCGGCGCGTGGGGAAAGGGCAAGTCCCTATTCGGGCGCCATTATGTGGTAAATAAATAAATAATACCCTATTTTTGAATGTATAAATGAATAACAGATAGCTCAATAAATAAGAGTCAAGATTCGAGGTAGTAGGAGTTTCGCAGGTTTATTACAGCATAAAGGACAGGAACAGGACAACCTGCATAGGAATAGGATGGCAGGGCCCAGCAGCTGCCGGGGCTGGATCTGGGATGAGCGCGCTAGCATTTAATAACAATACACAAACATATATAGTAAAACAGTTGCATTACATTACATATGATAGGCGGAGCAGTGGGTGGAGCAAAAGGCGTGACGCGTAGCAGTCGCGAAAGATAAGGGTGAAAGTGGGTGTAACAGGGCGTATACATAGACATGTGATGCAAACGTAACAGAATATGTCATGAATAGGGCGGAAACCATGGAGGGGGCTACCTGAGGAGCCGGGACCTCTAACCTGGTGGTGCGCGCAAACTGGCAATGACGTATCACTAGGAGAAGCTGGGGGCTATGAACTCTGTGCTAGGAGCAGAGACTGAAGTCTGGAGAGTCAGGGCGACATGTACCTAAGCAGTATCTAGTATCCGATGTTTAGAGAACATGTTGATATAAACTAGAAGTCAGGAGGGGAAAGGCTAACTTGATTCTAAGACTGGACCATGCATTATTCTACATGTAGTGCGTGATGAAGAATATTAAATGACCATTAAATGCAGTATTTCTCTAACGTGGAGACGTGAAGGCTAGACAATGACGGAAACTATTGATGCAGTTCAGTAGCTTAGGAATGCAGAGAAGGAGGACTGAACTGATAACTGGAATCATAACATTTTCTTGGCAGACTCAGAGGCAGAGCCAGGCTGAACCGGGCACTGCGAGGCAGGAAGTAAGTGAAGGGTCGAGGATACAGGTGGGGGCTGTATCGCTCCTCAGCGAGGGCTCAGGAGACAGGAGCTGAATCTGGTGTCCAGGCCCTTTTGAGGCCTAGAAACGGGGACTTTATAATGGAATAATGTGCACACTGAGAAACGTGGCAACGTAGCTTTACATAGACCTGATATTCGTAGTATTCACGAGAACTGGAAACTGGCATACTAGAGGTGGACACAACTATAATTGTGTCTTGAATCGAACATAGGGAATACATATGCATATTTAATCATGCACACATAACATATGATGGATGACACGTAGGGACACAGAACATGGGAGAATTTACTTTTCCACACCGGACCAGTCGAACGTACAAAAAAATAAATAAATAAATAAATAAATAAATAAATAAATAAAACATTTAAAATAAATTGACAAAATAAATTTTTTTTTTTAAATTACATTAAAAAATAAATAAATAAATAAATAAATAAAAAAATAAAATAAAAATAGATGAAATTTTAGCATTTAATCTTTTGACTTTAAATTACTGTTGGATGTGAAATATTACTTTTTCAACTAAAATAAGTGTGTTTCAAGTGATTTCTGTGCCTGAAATTGGTCAAAAGTGAAGCTTCTGAGTAAGCAAAACTCTGTAAAAATTACAATTTTGGTAACTGTGAGGGTTTAAAAAGTGGTTATTCAACATGAGGCCCGATCCAAATGACATTTTGAACCATTTTTGGTAGAGTCCATAAAATCAATTTTATGATGAAAAACGATGACCCCGGACCAGTCGAACTTACCAAAAAATAAATAAATAAATAAAAAATAAAATAAAACATTTCAAAAAAAAATTAACAAAATTACAAAAAAAATTAACAAAAATTAAATTTAAAAAATAAAATAAAAATAAATTAAAAAAGATGAAATTTTAACATTTAATCTTTTGACTTTAAATTACTGTTGGATGTGAAATATTACTTTTTCAACTAGAATAAGTGTGTTTAAAGTGATTTCTGTGCCTGAAATTGGTCAAAAGTGAAGCTTCTGAGTAAGCAAAACTCTGTAAAAATGACAATTTTGGTAACTGTGAGGTTTTAAAAAGTGGTTAGTCAACATGAGGCCCGATCCAAATGACTTTTTGAATCATTTTTGGTAGAGTCCATAAAATCAATTTTATGATGAAAAACGATGACCCCGGACCAGTCGAACGTACAAAAATAAATAAATAAATAAATAAATAAAATAAAACATTTTAAAAAAATTAAAAAAAAAAAAAAAATAATAATTAAATTTAAAAAATAAAATAAAAAAAAGATGAAATTTTAACATTTAATCTTTTGACTTTAAATTACTGTTGGATGTGAATTATTACTTTTTCAACTAAAATAAGTGTGTTTAAAGTGATTTCTGTGCCTGAAATTGGTCAAAAGTGAAGCTTCTGAGTAAGCAAAACTCTGTAAAAATTGCAATTTTGGTCACTGTGAGGGTTTAAAAAGTGGTTATTCAACATGAGGCACGATCCAAATGACATTTTGAATCATTTTTGGTAGAGTCCATAAAATCAATTTTATGATGAAAAACTATGACCCCGGACCAGTCGAACGTACCAAAAAAAAAAAAAAAAAAATAAAATAAAATAAAACATTTAAAAAAAATTAACAAAATTAAAAAAAAAAATTAACAAAAATTAAATTTAAAAAATAAAATAAAAAAAAATAAAAAAAGATGAAATTTTAACATTTAATCTTTTGACTTTAAATTACTGTTGGATGTGAAATATTACTTTTTCAACTAAAATAAGTGTGTTTAAAGTGATTTCTGTGCCTGAAATTGGTCAAAAGTGAAGCTTCTGAGTAAGCAAAACTCTGTAAAAATGACAATTTTGGTAACTGTGAGGTTTAAAAAGTGGTTATTCAACATGAGGCCCGATCCAAATGACAGTTAGAATCATTTTTGGTAGAGTCCATAAAATCAATTTTATGATGAAAAACGATGACCCCGGACCAGTCGAACGTACAAAAATAAATAAAAAAAATTTAAAAAAAATAAAAATAAAAAAGTAAAACATTTTTTTAAAAATTAACAACATTTTAAAAAAAATAAAAAAAAATTAAATAAAAAAAATTTGACAAAAAATAAATACAAATAAAATAAAAAAAGATGAAATTTTAACATTTAATCTTTTGACTTTAAAGTACTGTTGGATGTGAATTATTACTTTTTCAACTAAAATAAGTGTGTTTAAAGTCATTTCTGTGCCTGAAATTGGTCAAAGTGAAGCTTCTGAGTAAGCAAAACTCTGTAAAAAAGACAATTTTGGTAACTGTGAGGGTTTAAAAAGTGGTTATTCAACATGAGGCGCGATCCAAATGACATTTTGAATCATTTTTGGTAGAGTCCATAAAATCAATTTTATGATGAAAAACGATGACCCCGCACCAGTCGAACGTACAAAAAAAAAAAAAAAAAAAATAAATAAATTAAAAAAAAAAAAACATTTTTAAAAAAATTCACATTTTAAAAAAAATTTAAAAAAATTAAATAAAAAAAATTTGACAAAAAATAAATAAAAATAAAATAGAAAAAGATGAAATTTTAACATTTAATCTTTTGACTTTAAAGTACTGTTGGATGTGAATTATTACTTTTTCAACTAAAATAAGTGTGTTTAAAGTGATATCTGTGCCTGAAATTGGTCAAAGTGAAGCTTCTGAGTAAGCAAAACTCTGTAAAAATGACAATTTTGGTAACTGTGAGGGTTTAAAAAGTGGTTATTCAACATGAGGCGCGATCCAAATGACATTTTGAATCATTTTTGGTAGAGTCCATAAAATCAATTTTATGATGAAAAACGATGACCAAGGACCAGTCGAACATACAAAGAAAAAAAACATAAATAAATAAATAAAATAAAAAATTTTAAAATAATTTAACAAAAAAAAAATACATTAAATTTAAAAAATAAAATAAAAAAATTTAAAAA